>NW_020537758.1:29150013-29256532 GCF_003426905.1 Ctenocephalides felis | reverse complement strand
TTTTATTTGAATTTGTTTTAAAATCTATGTATACATGAGATTCGTCGTTTACGACGCATTTGTCATATGGATAGAACCGTATGGTAATTCAGCAAACTTTATGGCTGTGATAAAAGTGTATGGGATTTGATAATTCGCAATAAACTCGGCATTGCTTCCTATGATGATGTTGTTAAACATGGTCGCAGAGATATAAAGCATTCTTTGATTGAAGCACATTTTACTATAACTAAATCATTTAGCTTATAATTTTAGCTGTGTTATATTATATAATCCTATATATTATATATAAATTCTCAATTTTTCATTTCATATAACAAATTAGCTATAAATTAAGTTATATTATTTGATATTATCTCTAACGGGTTGGCTCCATCTCACATGTAATACTAATTATTTTGTACAATTTTAGGATCTATAATTTTTGACGTATTTACTGTAATTTTTATTCTGTTTCGTAACTTAGCAAAGATAACAAATTCGTTTACTGCTGTTGCTTATTTTACGGCATAAATTACAAATGAAATGCACAAAACGTACTCTCGGTAGCACTCGCTTTCTGCCTCTTGTATACGTATTTCCGGAGCAGCATTCTAAAAATAATTATAAAATAACTAAATGAAGAACCGGAAACACGTTTTATTATTCTTTAATTTAGAGAAAATTCTTGGAAATTAATTAAAACCTCTACACAAAAAACACATATCTACATTAATAATCCGCGAGCTCTGGCTTTGCTAAATATAAACGTAATAGAATTGAAATTTAAATATAAATATATATTTTTTTTACCAAAAATTGAAGTCACAGACGTTCTCTACTATCCATAAATAGAACTCAAATATAAATAGATAAACATGTAGAAAAAACTAGGCAAGATACAATTATAAAACCAAAATTAAAACAGAAATAATACTATGAGAAAAAAAATTAAAGAAATAACAAGGTTGTATCGACATGGAATGCCAATAAATGTCATAGGTAGAAAAATGCAAAATTTAAAATAAAATATCGGAAATTCAATTTTATACATAAAATTTAAAATAACAAAAGAAAGTAGAAACAAAATCATATTTCTCTAAAATAATCAAACTTATTCTTTGAAAAACTTTTACTAGATAAAGTTTTTTACCAAATTAGTATAATTATAAACATGCTTTTTCTAAGATTTTTCCTGTATTTTTAGCACAGGAGTAAACTTGAGCATCGTGATTCTTTATGTATATAAAATATGTACGAAGTCAAATCCCCTTACAGTCTTGTGCGATTCATGTTATATAAATCAAACGTAGGATCAGAAAATATATACTTTAATAAAGAAACCACATAGGTACTATATATGCAAATTTTGTCATCCTTCATGTTACATCATTTACCACTATGTGCGGATACGGTATTATATGAATATATTTTACGCATTGGTTAAAATGATAGTAATATGTTAGATTCATGGAATGATTCTTGTATGGTTTAAAAAAAAGCGATTGGAAGACACTTTGACAAACAATTACATAGTGCGAATTACATTAAACAAAAAATACCAAGAGCGAATGGTACCTGGTAATAATAAAAGTATGGGCTGTGTTTTGTGCAGAGATCAGTATGATCAAAAAATTAGTTTTTAATCACATATGAAAATAATAATCTATATGGAGTAATTTCAATGTACAGATGTGGTATCAGCTTGCAATCCGAGAAGAAATTATATGCTTAATTCGTCCTATAATGGCTTATTTTGCGGACTGTCAAGTTATGAATATCAACATCTTTGGTTTATTTGGCTCATTACAACAATTCGAATATTGTCTTCGGTAAACCATTTCAATAATTTTGATATCTTGCAACAAAGTCAATTTTCTCAAGTTGTTCGAATAACAACTTCTGATTGCCGCAAATCCGTTCTTCGAAGCGAATACAACTACCGCCGGTCCGTCTCATTTATTTATCGCGCCCGTCCCTCGGCCTCAATGCGATGAATCGTGCTGCCCGCTTGCATAATCACACGACGGAGTAAAACGCCCGAACGCGTTCGTCCTCAAAGGAACGCCTTTCTCTGAGACCATGAAAAGCTCTCGGTTTAAATTGCTTTTGTTGCCTCTCGGTTCGTGCCCGAGGATTGTTTTCAATTCCCACTGCGATGGAATTTTAAAACCAAACGCACACATTCACTTTTGCATTTATACATTCGACCACACTTGCGTCTTATCTTGGATACGCGTTGTGTAAAACTCGCGGTAACATTAGCGCGCGAGACACCGCACTCTCTGAAACGCGGCGGCACGGCAGTAGATTATAGATTAAGACCGAGGACAGAAGAACAGTTTTGCGTAGGATGAAAATGTGGGAAAACGGCAAATATTCAGAGTGAGAGATAATTTATTTGGCGTAATTAACGCAAGACGGCCAGCAATAATAGCACGCTTGTCCCACTTATACGTACAAACGGAAACGGAGAACTCACTGCTCACAGCTGAGAAAGGCGGTGAAAATGGAAACTGTCCCGAGAGAAGAATAATATCTTAATAAATAAGATTCCACGCAAAGTGTCGCGTGACTACGTGTCCATAAGGAAATGAAATGGCAGCAATTAATCCGAATGGATTGGGTAACTTTTTACATTCTTGTGAAAAGCGTTTAAGAGGTCTGGAGATCAAAATCAAATATCAACTACACAACGAATTCAAATGTTGATTGTAATGAAATTATTTTGTAAACTACTAAATCAAAGAAATCAACTAACCATATTGCCGATAATGGCAAAACCAATTAATGTGTTTAAACATCTGTAAATTTAGCAACACTTTAGGAAAATCCTGAAATATATCCTGGTGATTGGCAGCCATATTAAAAATATTGGAACCTTCAATCGCTTTTACTTACTTCCAAAACTCTGTATATAAATTAAATTATTTAGAAATAATTAATTAATTTTGCCATATTGCTGCAGAAAATGAAGAAGCACGCCCAGCAGTGCATTATAAGATATATTTTGGTATTATAAAAAAGTTCATAGATAGTTAATAATAAAATGGATTTTTTTACACTTTTATGGATATATCTCAGTTTTTCATGTTTTTTAATTTACATTAAATATTTTTATTTCAAATCATACACCATATTCATGCAGATTATCAGAAGAAATATATAATTACAATTATAATTACATTCAGCAATTTACAAAACTTTGCACACCTATAATTTTTATTTCTGTACATAAAGTAATGTAAGTAATTATCAAAATACATCAGAATTTTTAGGTAAAATCTTTAAGATAATATCCTCTATTCGACTAATAAATGAATTACATCTGTACTTTGGATACAAATTATATAAATGATTGCATATGCAGTTGCGTCACTGGTAAACCCCTGAGGATTGTATGGAACTAGTTTATGGACTATGATATTGAAATAATACACTGACACAGTAGTATAGAGTTTCTCGTTCACAATTGAAGTTCCATTGCCTGGACAGACATTGCATTTTACATGAATACTCATGTGAGTGAAAATTTACACATAGATGAACCAATGACCTAAAACAGTACATTTGTATTTGTATTGACGTGAAATACATTTTCACTTTTCATTATTAATGTGTTGATAACATGAATAATGACATATAGGCAAAATAATACTATTGCACAAGTAACACATATGGAGAAATTGCATTATTGCACAACTGCATTTCGATCTTGCATATGGTACAGATATTATTTTGTGTATTGAAATTAACAATTACTAATATTTTCCATAAATAAATTACTTCGTAGAACTCTGTCATGCGGTATAAGCAACCTGATTTCGCAAGTTTCGGAAAAAGATTTAGGGTCTGTATTATAAGGTGTATTACGTATTCACCCGTTTAGTCCCAAAAGACTGCCAAAAATCACATCACATCAGAAAATTTACAACTGGCACGCTACTTCGCGCCAGTCCTTTATTCAGGGCGACTTTTTATTGGATTATGTATAAAGAATATAAACTTGGTGAAAATCTGCAGGGATTTTCTACGGTCTATGTGTGAATGCGTACGCAACGTACGGGCGTGTGGTCTAGAAAAATATAAAAATAGACGGGGGGCCGAGGATGTTATGACAAATTTATGTGATATAAAATTAAAAAAAATGATCATGCTCGTGATCATTTTGTCTTGGTTTTATAGAACTTTCATAGTAACTGTTAATCATTCAGCAACTCAAGTATACATGAATGGTGTGATTAAACACAATCTGCAATATATATATATATATATATATATATATATATATATATATATAATAATATATATTTAATTTACCATATTTATCTTTCTACTTTATTGATGTTTTTTATAATGTACTAGCTATACCCGTTCACGCGTTGTTGTATTATCTATGTATCTAATTCAAAATCTAAACAAAATTGACGTTTTGTTACATGTATTTATTATGTTGGAAAATAGCAATTTATTTTGTAAAAATTATTATAGTATTTACATATTTTTTATCTCGATAATAATGAGAAAAATGTATTACGTATGTCACACGTGTTTGTTTACATGTTTACACACGTAATACATTTTCCAAACTGACAACATGTTCGTTTGGAATAAGCTTTTTTATAATAAATTATATCATTTATTTTAATTTTACAATTTCTTTAAATTTTCATAACTCGACGTTTTATCAATTTTTTATTTCATATTTATTTTTTTCGTGCAATTTTGTGTGTTTTTGTGTTATTTTTCAAAGTTTATTTGTATGCACTGAAGATGGGTCAAATCAAGACCCGAAACGTATGTTCTCTAAATAAAAACATTTTTCATTAAAACTGTTTTTTAATTACTGGATGGATGCCCAAGAAACAATTTTATTATATATATATATATATATATATATATATATATATTAAGAAAGTTTTTTAAACATTTATCAAAACAGTTTTTTAAACAGTTACCAAATAATACTAAATTTTATTTTCCAGTTTCAATTAGACTTTTTTCAGTCGATAAAATTATAGGACATGATTTAGAAAATAATAAAATAAATATTCAATATTTATAAAGTAACTGCACCTGACACACGTTAGTGTAAATTTCATTTTTATTATATACAGTTATAATCGTGAAAAATAGCAGATTTACATGTCTTCTCTGGTTGATGGTTGAGATGCATTAGCTAGTAAAACATCATTGGGATCAATTCCTAAAATATGGCTTTATGAAATAACACACATAAGGCCATTAATTGTTGCTAGAATATTATAAATTTGTAAAATATTAAAATATTCACAAAAAGTGTTAGAGGTGTACAATTCTTGATAAAGGAAAATTATTTTTATGCAAAGTTTAAGCTTTTTCTTAAGCTAAATAAATCGTCACTGACAAATAAATAAAATTATATATATATATATATATATATATATATATATATAGTTCTCAAAAATCGTGCACTAATATTTTGAAGATATTTATAGCTGAATAAGCTTTGTCAAAATCACATCAGCTCGTCGTCTCGAAGGAACTCCGTATATAGAAAGTCGGCAACACAATGAGCGCGCGGGTGAAAAGTGACACATAATGCACAGAAAGGGATTATTATAAAAGTATACGGCACACCCGAGACGCGTTGTCTGTGCCGCATCGTGCTTCGTACTTCTGATTTTATTTTATTTCATTTTATGTACTTTTTTCGTTGATTCTCTTTTTGCTGAGCTATTTCTTCATCCGACGACGACGATGGAGTCACGCTGATGTATTCTGCTTAGGCAACAACAGTGATAAACATCAACGTTAAGCATTGTATATAATAGGAGAGAATGAACAATCTAGGAATATTATAGATAATTTTACATTAATCAATCATTCTAATTTAAATTTTCGTATCAAATTATTGTTGGGCCAGTGGTGGCAAAATCGGCTAGAGCGTGGGCTAGCACCAACTAGACCCAGGTTCGCTGGTTCGATTCCCGCTACCGCCAAGCCTGACATCAGGCAACTTTGATGTCAAATTTCCACTTGGGGTTATAGATCACAATATAATTCCAAGTGAAAATCGTCCTTCGTGGACATAGTTGCATCATACAATCATATGTACACTATTAGACATAAAAGCTAATATATAAAAACCCCACACATAGGAGAAGGATGAACCGATGGGTTGCTTCTCATATCAATACCTTAAGTCTTAGGTCATACACAAACAGCTTATAGAACAATAATAAAGAGTTCTGATTGCTGTGGAAACAATAAAAAAAATATTGTAATAGATTTCACTTAACTGATTTGTGTACTTGCTGATAAAAATTATTATATACATAAATAGAAATATTCATATATATATATATATATATATATATATATATATATATGAGTGAGTTCTTGAGGGCGATACATCAAACAAAGAAAAGCCAAAGATTTATAAAATAATCTTTATTTCCACTTTATTTCCATTTATTTGGAAATAAAGATTATTTTATAAATCTTTGGCTTTTCTTTGTTTGATGTATCGCCCTCAAGAACTCACTCATATATTTCAACATCAAAATTAACTACTAAATCATATATATATATATATATATATATACGAGTATATATATATATATATATATATATATATATATATATATATATAAAAGCGTCTGATTATATAATATGTCGTCGTGTTAATTTTATGAACTTAGTTTTCTCACACCTGAATTTAACTTTAGTGCAGCACACATCATAAAAACTTGAGTTACTCAACTTTTCTAGAAGCTCGTATAGTTACACCATAAGATAAAAACAAAGAACATCTTGTCTTGTTGCCAATGGCTCAGCACAGCCACTGTATCAAACTTTAGTCTTCACAATTTATCCCAGGCGTACCACGTACTCTGAAGGTTTACGGCGTTATTCTAAGCGCTGCGTTTTCACAGAATCATGCCCTGAATTGAGATCGAGATACTGACTTTGGAAATAGGGCCCGGCAGAGGTGGAACATATTATAAATAATGTAATGATTAAATATTTGTATTTTTCACAATATGTATACTGATAGTTTGTGATTGAATCAGTGAATTTTATAGCTATTACTATTTCAATCCAAATCTCGTGTTCATTTTCTCTGGTCTAACGGCCATGACGTGTGACCTGACCGGAAACTATAGACGTGGGTCTTAGGGTATGTCAAAAGCTGGACAGCTTTATCGGATAGGTGTATTATATCGTGAGATCTGGAAGGGATTATTTTATGAAACATCGTAAATAGGTTTCGAAATACTTGTAGCATAATATAGATTCACACTTAGATTCCAAGTTTTTTTCTAGGTTTTTCATCTTCTGCAATATTTATTGTTAATACAATATATAAAACTTATGCTTGATTTTGAAACATGAGGCAAAAATTGTATAGTTCTACTAAGCCAGTACCAAATTATTTTATCAAAATATGAAGCCTATGATATTATCTTTAATTATGCTTATTTCTATCAACATCAATGAAGGGTGTGTTTCAGTTATAACTCATATTATTATGCTTATGATTTGCTATCAAATACGATTATATCTTTCATTTGCATGCAGTTAGTATAGTATGTATAACAATATCAAATGATGGCGAAAACAAAATATCATTTTTTTTTAATCAAATATTAATACACTACCTGCTGGAATACATTTTATTCGATTTTGAAAACCAATAAATGAAAATATAGAAATGTTTTTATAACATTTTTTCAGTACAGAAGCACTTCAAAACTTTTCGTTTAACATTGATGGTGTCTGAAACAACACGTCAAAAAGCGAAACGCCAAAAATACATTCAAAACGGGAGAGAGTGACGCGGCGCGTTCACGCGAAACCTCCACGATGCTAAAGTCGAGATAATAAAACGATAAAATAATATTTTCCTGAAATATATAGAACATAAAGCCGAAAATTATGTTATGATCTTATGTACTTAAAACGTGACATGGATATCACACGTACGTGATTAAACTTGAACTGTGAATTTTGATGTTCAGCATTGACAAGACCATGCTGGATTATGTTTTCAAACATTTATAACAGATCAAACAAATTAATATTTTCAAAAATTAAAAAAAATGTCAATGACTGATAATAAGATAAGCGTTCATTGTATCGCAATTTTTTTCCATTTCAGTTATGTGTCAAATTTTCTATAAAAACAACCACTAGAGTCATAAATATATTTTTTTCACCTCTAGAAATTCAACACCAAGAACTTGTTCCATAACGCATTTGTTGGTAATATTTATTTTCATATTGTTTTTAAAGTCTCAGTAAGTGATTCTAAAGTGTACATATATTACATAATATTATAAGCGTAATATTTATTCAATGAAATAAATGAATTAGTGATTTTATGAACGTGATTCTTCTGATACCGCATTTTTCTCATTAGCCTGTTTTTTCCTAAGACATGTATATTGTTAATAAAACTTCGAAAGTAAGTGAACTGAGATTGCTACTCAAAGAAATTGCACCTATATCCTTATAATAAAACATGGACATGTAGCGTCTGTTTTTTCCTTTTTAGAGCTTTCTCCTTTGTCGTTTCACAAACAGAATGAGATTGCATGCATTAACAAACACATATGTTACTGTGGTCCATGAGGTAAAAAATCAATATTTTAATAAAATCTTTACTTGTTTACAAAATATTGCAAACTCTAGAGAGACGGTCTTGTTGAAAATATGAATTAAAAATCCTTGAAATATATACTAATGTATACTAAAGTAAACTGTCTTCATTGACTATGGATATAACATTTATTAATAAATAATGCATTATATCCTAATAGCTTAATTTAGCACGCACAATATATGGAGCGTGGTTCAATTCTGCATTTTATATTTAAATATATATATACTAAAATGATGTTTACAATTTCATACGGATTAAAAATGAAATTTATGCATTAAAACATGACGCAATCAGCAAAAACATTTTTGCATAAATATATAATATTTATTTTCCATTTATAATTGCTGCGTTGCAATTCTCCCATTCAATTTGAAGCGTATGCACAATTGACCTACATTTTTATGAAATTACGATAGCGCTTAAATTATTCACAATCGCTTTCGCACTTCACAAAAAATCGCGACTTTATGCATATTCAAAAATATGAAAATATTTTTTAAAAGATTTCGCATTATAAATTGGAGGGCGACGACGTTCTAAACGGCCGCTGCCACCAATTTAAATGCGTCGAGAGTCCTCGAGTCGACGAGTTTGAAAAAATCACCGTTCGCTCTACATATAGAAAGCCAAAGCCTGGTACTAGGGCTGCCGGAAGGAAAAACTTTCTAATCGATAAAGGGCATACAGTTATATAGAAATGCTTTAGTCAAATTACTCGAATTTCAGTTATAGATGGTAATAGATAAGATTTATTTTATTTTTTATTTGGCGTGATTTGTTTTCAACAAATGAATAATATTTTCGAAGAATAATGCATTTGACTTACCATCAAAAGGTAACAACCTGTTAAAATCAAAAATTTGTGTAATTTATGTTAATCTTCAAACTGCGTGCTAATTATCTCATACTTATTTATATTAAACTAATGGAATAAATGCACAAATAATTTTACCCCTTATCCCTTAGGAAGTTGGGTTGATTACAAAAGTGCTTAGCTGCATAAAGTCTTTACAATAATGGTCAGATATGTTTACAGTGTGTACACAAAACTCGTCCTAAGGATATTTGTCCCTTAAATTTGACTGTTTCGTCAAATTCGGGAATCTCGGGTCCTACTTACAATCGATGGTTCTCGACAGCCCCATCTGGTAGCCCCGTGCTGTGTGTGTGGTTGGAGCCTCGCAACGGCAGTATATCGTTTTACTAAATAGCATGCACGGGTATCTTGTTACAGAACGAGGAAAGCACACTCCAGGGGGTCATAGAAGCACGACCTCATGTCAGACCGCATTTACGTGCGGAGCTCTTGTATTCATTACGACCATTACACATTGTGTGACGCGCAAACATTTTATCAAAAATCTCCGATCTGAAATGACCGAATACGACCGCGGGCGAACTTGATTTCGATTTGCGACAATATTGTTAGGCTACGACTTTCTTTCGTAAGTCATATGGTTTTGACATATGAAGCAAATGCTATAGTATATAATAAATTTTATAAAATAGTTACTAATGCATCGAGCTTTTTTTATCTGAAATATAAATAGTATATATTATTTTGTTTTGAAGTTATACTTCTATAATGTGATAAATTTATTTTTTGTGTATTCTTACTAGCTTCATTGATATTAATTTTTGATTACACATTTGTTTCATTTACGACATATTGACAATAATAAAGTAATAAATACAATATTAAGAATTTGATTACAAAGTGTTCATCGAAATAAATGTTTTAAATCAGATTGTTGTGAAAATACTGTTGATTGATAACTTTATGTAGAGTTACAATAAAAAAAAACGAAAATAAAAATTTGTGTTTCAAGTTTCAAGATCTCAAGACCACCTTAGGAAAGATGAATATATATGTGTGTATGTATTGATACAATTCTTTGTTCAAGATTGATGATCCAGAGTGCATGGATCAACCAATTTGAGTGACTCAAAAAAAATCGAATAATCGACTTTGATTCTTATCGAGACGTGCTGTTTAGTTTTGCCAAAGGCAGGTCCAACCGTTTTGAGGATATGGAGCAAAATGTGTAAAATATAGCAAGATTGAGAAAACGGAACATCCGATTAAATCGATTCAAAATCATTCCAAAAACGTATCGACGAGAAGACGTGCTTATTAGTTTTTGGGAAAAGCAGGTCCACCAGTTTTGGAGCAAAAAGTGCATTGTCATATTTGAGAGATCCTGTCATCCCATTTGAATGATTCACAATGATTGATTGATTGACTATGTGAAGAAATAATTACTTTATAAAGATGATTTAGCGCTATCAAAATGTTAAAAAAATACAAATTTTTTTTTGATAGTTTTAAGATTTTCAAACAAATTATTTATTTTTCTCAAATTTTAAAATGTTTAAAATTAAAAAAAAAAAAACAAAAATGGATATATATATTTATAATATATTAATATTATATTTAATATTTGATGTTTCTGGCACAGAAAAAATTTCTGAAATAAAACTTATTGAAAATTAAATATTTTGTATGGATATGAAAGTTTTCGTATCGATCTATATTGATATAAAGAAAATAGCACAAAACATTGATTGATCTAATATTTCAAGATTTGCTAATGAATGTCAAATTTTAACATACGAATACATTACCCATCGAACTCCTTCTATAAAGCACTAACTCTAAATTAATACTCGTCGTAATTAAATTTTAATAATATATATCCGCGTTCGCGGTTTTGCGCTTGCACGACACTGCAACGTTAATAATAGATGGTGGAGGCATTATCTTAAACATATTGTGAATCACGTGTGCGTTGTCCTGACGTATTACATCATACGTAAGCTCTTATAGACTTTAAGCTTCTGCCAACATTGCCTGGTGGCTTCTAATAATTTAATCAACGCATATATGAACAGGGCCGCCCTTATGCAAATTCTGGCTAACCCGATGATATTTATTTTGGCAGCAAAAAAAGGAATATTAGCTTTAAAAATCTAAATGTGATCGACTTTGGTTACATAGCTTTTGTGTAAACACTGGTCTCTACCTCGATGATATTTATTTTGGTAGCTGATAAAAAATTAAAGAATTTTCTGCTAGTAATGGAAATACCATTCACTTTATATTTCTGTTAGTTTCAATTAACTATACAAATAATATGGTAGGGTAGTGCGGTGCTTAAAGGTCAGCAGGTAAAAATTTAAATCATCATTATGTCAAAAACAAAATATATAATTTTTTCAATAATACTATTTTAAAGTAGAAGGTAAAAAAAAGTTTAACCAGTCATTACCTTAAACTTTAGGACAACGCTGCCAGGAGATAATCGGAAATGTATCAATATTCATACTATTTTTTTGTTGGTAGTTTTTTTTACTTTTGTGTTCTTACATTTAGTTTATGCTCCTTGAATATAATTTTCAGGTGTTTTGAATCATATTTTTTTGGTAGTTATTTTACTTTTGAGTTCTTATATTTAGTTTATGCTCCATATAATTATTAGGTATTATTGTTTTTATTCTCCATATAATTATTAGGTATTATTTATGCTCCATATAATTTTTAGGTATTTTGTATAATATATTGTTGTTGAGTTAGTTTCAACAATTTTTTATATAATATAGTAATTTTTATGTAATAATTTTTTCTATAATATATAGAAAATAAATTAAAAAAGGATATATTTGCCACCCGGCTGTCCATTTTTAGCCCGCCATTGACCATGGAGCAGAAAAGAACATATGACAAATTTCAGAAAAATAGTAAAAAAAAAGATTTTTATAATGAGGAATTAAGTAGGAATTTTTTTAACCTATTTAGATAGTTATTTATTTAGATATAATTTGTGTGCTGTCATAGCTCCTTTAGTTTAAACCGTATAATTGCTGAAAGTCAAATTGAACATTTTTGCCCCGCCCCTCTCTACTAGTTAAATGATAATTCAATTATTTGAATTAACTGCGTGTTAATACTAGACAGATAATACATTTTTTTGTAAAGTTTGAAATATCAATAATTTGATTTAGCCACATAAGAAAACATGTTAGACTTTGTTTATGAACAAAACTTTGAACAAGTATGAGTGCTGATTAATTAATTAATGAAATTAACACTAGCGCACTAATAATTATCAATTAATATCAATATATCGTATATAATCTCTTAGAATTTAAGCTTCTGCCAACATTGCCTGGCGGCTTCTAATAATTTAATCAACGCACATATGAGCATAAACGCGAGTCTGAGCGCGTTATACAGTCACAGGATCCCAGAATAGCACAAACGATGAATATATGCTGTTGTGTGTGTATATTTACTCATGTGTGTGCATTATGAGCATACATGGTGTATATAATATCGATGCATTTGCGGAATCCAAAATCAGTGGAATGGGATATTTAGACCAGTTGAATGGGGTTTGTCTTAAATATAATAATTAATACATTTTGTAAGACCTTGAAATTCTGTTAATAATCTAATAAGATTCATTCAAGCCTTATATGCAAAAAAGCCGATATGGAATGATTAATTCCATCTGGTTGAAATTAGCAGTACTAATAAGCCATTGTTGATATTATATTGAACAAAAATTGCTAAGGCAGTGCTCAAAGTTTCAAAGCACTTATCTTGTTTATCAAACAATAGTCGATCAAACCAAATTTGAAAATTGATAAATCATAGTCTTTCATCTCTACTGGAATAAGAATTCATTTAATGTCCAATAGAGTATATCTGTAAAACATTTTGGTGTCATCTTAAACAAGAAACGTCTTCTTACAGAAAGAGTTTTATTAATTTATATGGTATTCATGTATAATAGTTCAAATAAATCTGTAGTATTGAGTCAAATAAATACAAAGTTAACATTTTTTTATTTGCATTATATATTAGAAATACAAAAAAGTATTTCTATTTTCACTGTATATTAGAAATGCATAAATCTTGATAATTTCTTTATACCATTTATATCTAATTTGTCTGGACTAAAATTTGTCATTTGTAATCTTAGTATATGGACAAGAAGCTAATCATATGCCAATCAGTCAAGACACTCCGCAAACCGCATGCAATCGAATATTGCATGATTAGATGATTAAATTACCATATAAAATCTGTACCCTGTGGTGTAATTAATATTTGTATCTTCTGTCTTGTGACCACAGGGTGTATGGTTTAATCCAGCGTTCATAGTTAATAATTCTTCTATTTTAAAATATGGATCAAATAGATAGCATATAGTAATATAGACAGTGAAAACAGCTTTCACTTTTACATAGTGAAAATAGCATCATTATAATATTTAACAGTTAATTTTATTATAATATAATATAATAAATAGCATCATTTTAATATTTAACAGTTAATTTTATTTTTTTACAGAGTTGTTCAAGCATGGAATGGATTTGTTGGTGAGTTCCAATTCTCGAGATTAAATATCAGGTACATATTAATATAATTTTATTTATTTATTATCTTATATTTCCTATATTTTATTTATATGTTTTTTGGATTGTGTGATTTTGTGTGATTTAAATCCTTTACGTAGTATTATTTAAGTATAAATAAATGTAATATGTCAATTATCAAAAATGTACCTTATTTTGCTTATGGAATAAACAAAAACCTCGCGCATGGTTTCAATTACAATAGAGCGGTTAAGTAACTATAAAATAAAATAGAGGCATTTAACGAAAACACTCTTAATATAATAAGTAGTATAATTAGACCAAATGTCTAACATTTTTTCTCTCAAGCTTACAAGTTATCGTTGACGGACCTATTTCCTATCGGGTTTAGTCAATAACCCATTATGCTCGAGAGATTTATTTCCGCCGGCGGATTGGGAATTTCGAAATGGCAATCGAATAGAGGCCTCGAGAGGGAAGTCTTTATCGCTAATTAGTCTTGCATTCATTAATTCCTTCTTTAATCTCTCTCCGGATAAACGAATCGTCAGCCAATCAACGCGATCGAAATGATCGATTTTGGAATCATCCCCAAACTCTACTAAAGGGTTATATATTTGCATAATCGAAGCTATATTTAGCTTGGTTTGTCTTTCTAAGTTCTATATATATATATATATATATATATATATATAATTATTGTAATTATTATTACATTTTAATTTTATAATTATATAAAAAAACAAAGTTCCTAAAGTCTGCAAACATAGTTTCAAACCACGTCAAGTATGAGTGCGGCGCAAAAAAAACCACGACCGGGTTATAGCTCGAGGGTGTCGCGAAATAAAAATGCACCAAAAATTCCCGCGAAAAATCAAACAAAATTTAATTAAAATACTTCACAAACGTGCGACAGCGAAAACATTCGCTGCCCTCTCTCACTCGAGAGTTGTTTAAACTAGTATTTCTCAATAGGTGAGTCAAAGAATCAGTTGAAATGGAAAAAGAATGAAAGTTTGTATTTTTATTTGTACTATGAATTTGTATAGTTCTATGTATACTATGCATTTACGTTCGTTTCGATAAAATTATGCTCATTTTTAAAATATTTTTTTCTACTTCCAGAAGAAGAAGTTTATATTGTTACAACAAATCCAATCTATTGAAAAATTTATGCGTAGGTGTGTGTATGTCGGCCAAAATTTGTTCTTACGTCTTTGATGAAGAAACTTGGTATAGCGATACATTTACTGGTAAACAAAAAGTGGTTTAATATTATTGTAGCAAATTGAAAAGTTGCAAAATTTAAGTAAATTATTTACACTTATTGGAAAAGGTCACGCAACGCGTGTCTATGATTTATTTAACAATAGCCTTTAAGGCAAAAAATTGAACAATGTGCTAATTGCTATGCAACTCCAAACAACACGATTCTTGTGAAATTTTCTCATATCTTTCACAATTATAAAACGAACTACGAATGAAATATTTTTTTATCAAAGGTTCGAGAAATACTGGGCTAAACTATAGTACATTCAGGTTTACATTAACAAAGCAAGTGAGACGGTTTTATTGCTGGATTCCCGCGAATGCAAAGGAAAGATATTGCCAGTCAGAGGCTGCTGAAATCAGTCGGTAGGCGAACCGGACATAATTAATTGTTCCGGGAAATGCATTATTAAAATAGAATTTAATTAATTGTCCACGCTATATTTTGCAGAGTGATGTCATTGTTTCTTGTTTTGTGCTAATTTACCAATGTAGATCAACATACAAGCTTTTGTTTAATTTTTTTAAACTATATTTGTTAAATAAATTATTTTAATAGTATTTTTTCAGAGCTCATCCTTCCTTGAAACATCCCTACGAAAGCTAATTGGGATTGCATACACATATTACAAAAGGTTCCAAATTTTACATTTTAAACTGGTTTTTATATTTTTACTCTACATTGTTTAATAAATTTTCAATTATTTTATCATATTACAATTCTGATTAAATTGCGACAACATTGAGAAAACTTGCCAATATACGTTAGTTTTTTAGTTTTTAAATAAAGGTTTCTCAAGTTCGACCGATTTAAAAAAAATATATTTCAACAAAAAGTCTTACTTCTTGAAAATTTGGGATAATCGTGTTATTAATATTTATTAAATATTAACCATAACATTAAAAAAATGGTCATATCTTTACCAAGGCTCCAGGTTGCACCTAAAAGCTCAATTTACAAACAACGTGAATATTTTTTTTCTATTTTTTTTTTCAAGACAGTTAAGGTCAATACTACCACCCCATTTACGCTTGACGTTGAGAATATCCTTATTATTAATTTACTATATATTTTCATAAAATTTACTTCTATAGAATGTATCACCGTGTATTGAAAATACTATAGTTTATTACAATTAAAATTAAATAGTTTTATCGTTTATAAATCAAAAACAAGTAGTTAGCGAAGAATTCCATTTATTTTTTATCAAATTGACAATTTATTTTCGTACGGGTTGAACTTAATGTTTATATGATTACTTAGTATAGTTCAATGAATAATTTATTTGCGATATGCGATCCATTAATTCATATTTACATAAAATTTAGGTCATTCAATTATAAAAAGCATTCATGATCAAATATTTCAATCGTCAACAATTCAAAGAAATTATTTGTTTTTAATTATCCCTGTATCATGCTATTCAAAAAATACAAACATCAAGTTTCATAAAAAATTTTATTAATCACAATCTATGTTTACTAAAAATTTGAAACATTTTCATTTTAACAAAAAATATCAAGCAAATATTTTAACTGGAAAACATAATAAAATGTACACAAAGAAAAATCAAACAAAGTACTCGGTAAAATAAACATTCAACATTGCGTAGAGAAATAAAAAATATGCTATGAGATTGTTGGAAAAATAAAACTGTAGGTTATTGAAAAAGTTGCTTTTTACACAACATCGTGGAAATATTTTTGATAATAAAAATGTTCAAGAGATTCTGATCACAAATATACACAAAGTAAGACATTTTTATTATCTCATATATTTATGATTAAAACACAAACTTAATGAATTATTTATTAGTTAATTTAATAGCGAAGAAAATATTGGCTGTGAAAATGGGCGTTTTTTAAAGACAAAATGATTTATTTTGAGGCCTCATATGATGAATCAAATTTCAAAATATGCTAGATTTGATAAAAAAACAAAAAAATAGTATTGAAAATATTTGAATTGTCCATACATTTAAATTTTTATAATATACAAATTAAATGTTATTTTTTCAAAAATCTATTTACTATATTTTTAATTTTTTTCCTAGAAATAATAAAATTTTATTTAAATCTATACAAGATTCAAAATTCTTTAGAATTTTACTTTTTTTTCAAAGTTATTAAATTATAAAAAATTACACAATTTACCAATTTAATAAATAATCAATAAAAAAATGTTATGTTTTCCAAAACTCAATTTCTATTTTCTTCACCTCACTGCTCGGTATTTCAGAAACCACTTTTCTTTGCCAAAAACTGATCAGAATGTTTCTCTTCAAAGTAGGGAATTATCAAATGTTTTTTGAATTATTTAAATCGCTTGATTAGTGCGCCCGAAATCGCGGACAAACAATTGCATCCATACATGCATACACACACATCTATCTTTTTAGATGTGAAAAATATTCAGAAACTTCTGAAACGTAAAAAAAATATTATTGATTTTTCGACGATTACTATAACTTACTCTGCGGGAAGTTAATTAGAACGAATAACTCATATCTTTAAAAAATCCTGATTCAATTGTTACGCACATTTCAAAATCTAATCTTCAGAATAATTTTATTTATCCACTAGTTCTTTTCCACTTCAGGATTGTGGAAATACTATCTAGCAATGATAAAGTTTCTGACAGAGATATTATATATTCCCACGGGCTGCACATAAACATGACCGTCGCAAAACTTTTAGTATTTTACAAAACTATCTACCGCCACTGAGTGAAAATTAATGTTCGCGTTAACCGCATTGCTACAACGTGTAGCTGGTACAATAGTGCACATCCGCACAGAGCACAGAGCGACAGATATGCAATTACGCGAATTTCAGAAGCAGTTGTCGTATGTGTATCCCCATGTACATGTATGGAGTTATATTTGAAATAATTCCACTACATACGTTATATAACACAGTCCTGCATATAACCACTTTAATACACATAGATGCTCAAGTATTTGCAGATAATTACTTGCCGCATAGTTATATATGGGCTAAGTAAGTCTAGTTTGATAGTTAAACATGGCTGAATAACTCTCTAACCGGTTCGGGATGTATGAGGAATTGAATGTCGAATGTTATCGACGTTTTTCATGAAGTTTTTTAAGTTAAACTTCCTTAAGAGCGACTAAGAAGTAACTCAGCAAAAATGCAACGGAAATGCGTTACGCCACTATTGCTGATTCATAATTGGATATCGATATGCGAGTTGATTGTGATTGGTCGAGATCATATTGTAACGTGTATGTATCGTCTTGTACGACAATATGTTTAAAAAAAACGTTAAACGTTTAAAAAGTCAACCGCCGAAATTTAACTTTAATGAAAAATAAAATCGTAATTCAGACTCACTCGTAAATCCTTATAATAAAAAAATCAAACATCTAAAAATGTCGTGCTGTTTAGGGAACGTAATTTTGTATTCTATTATTCATAGTTGCTATATAACTCCAAAGTAAATTCAATAAAAAACATTCTTATAACCGACACAGATTTTATTGTAGTACCGCTACATACATGTTTGTAGTTTTCTAGTTTTAAATATATTAATTTTCATAACTATTTAACTTCTCTTTTACTATACAATCAATTCGAAATAGTGTTTTCCTAAATACTTCTGTTACTAAAATAAAAAAATAATATGAACAATAATATATGAAACATACACGTTATTGATTTCTGAGAAAATATAATACAATAATATTAGAATTATTTTCTTGATAAATAGATACGCATTAAAAGAACTTACTATGCAGGGAAATGTTGTATATATATATATATATATATATATTTTATATACATATAACTGTCTTTCATATATTAAGTTTTTCTGAAAGTTATAATTTTTTTAATTTTATTTTTTTGAACTAAAATTCTACTCTCCACCCCAAAAAAATATATATCTACATATCTGTGCCTTCTTCATGAACCCTGAAAAAAAACATTAAAAATCAAATTGTATAATTACTCAAAATTGTCTTAATAAAGACTATTAATATAATATGCAACATATATTATTAAAATAGAATATGCACAAAAAACTTATTTAGCATAAATGAAATTTCTAGCCAAATATCCTACAAAGTAATAGAATTTCTTTGCTTTGTATTAAATAGTATAATTCTTTAAAGTTTCAGTTTAAGACCGTTTGCATACACTTTAAGCGAAACTACATAAGCGGCAAGTGAAATAAAATATACAAGTCTCCGTGCGCGAATAATTAGATTGTATAATGGAGATTTCCTAGAGATTTTAATTAAGTGGGTAAACATAACTTCAGCGAATCTAGTATCATAATTAAGCACTCTCACGCTCACCGTCCCTGAGCGATGTGAATGGGTAGCGGCATATCTTCTTCTCTGGAGGACGAGGCTCTCTGCAAGATACAACTCGGTTTCCCAAGTTCCAACTGCAGTCGGCGAAGAGTTAGGAGCATTGTTCAAAGCATACTACTTAGGAACATTTGTTGCATAATTGTACCAAGCATTGGTACAACAGTCATAATTTGAAGTATTCATTATTATTATTGCTGATCATTTATGCCAAAATTAGGTCTAAAGAGTAAAAGCAGTATATCATTTTACTCCTTATTTCTAGTTTTTCTAATTTCCATTAATTATCAATATTATGATATGTAGAATGTTTCATCTCAGTTGTGATATCCTGATTTGTTTTAAATTCATTAAAAGCAATCTTCATCTAAATCTGAACGAAACGAATCTAAAGGTTGCTGTATTCATCGTGATTGCCAACTCCAATTAATCTGAGAAATGCAATCTTTCAAACTAAAATACAATATCTGTCTAAATTAAGGGTATTCCAGAGATAAGGACATCTTTACTTTTCAAAGACCCGGTTAAAATCAATGCAAACATATTTTGATATTGAAATATATAAATCAATATCTTCAAGGCAATACATCACAGAAAAATGCAAGTTATTTTATAGTAGGTAGATATAATAGGATTTGCACGTATTTTTCTCGTGAAAATTTAAGCTGACTTATTAATAAAAGTAAGTTGAAAAGCCTATATTATTTTATGGCTTTGTTGAAATAGTTCAACTATTGTTGCCATTCTAATCAATAATAATCTACAAATGAGTACAATTAATTAATCATGTGCTTCATATGATTATTGAAACCGACCGTTTTATAGTACTATAAAATCATCTCATTCGGTTTGTTCGAGTTATATAACAGTGGCATTCTCAGAGGAAAATAATATTACATAAAAGCATCTAGTAAAACTACCCGGTGACAAGTTTATCAGTGTTCCAGCGGAGCTTGTATTTCATTTTCTGGCATTACATAAAACAATAACAACATAAAACTTAATTTGAGAAGGCTGCTTTTTTAATTTATTACACTAGAAAACAGTATACTCGTATGCGTTCGCACATTAATTCAATCGTAACGTTTTATGCAGCCAGCCAGCATACAGAGCCAAGCCATTGTTCTTGTTTGGAAAAATGTAGAATGTATGATACATTATGAAAGTTAGCAGTACCGTTTTGTAAAAAGTCCCATTAAATATACGACAATGTCCAGATATTCCGGCAAATAAAAGTAATTCAGGGGAATGAAATATTGCTCAACTACGCTCAAGAGAAAAACATAATATTATTCTATTACTGCTGTGTCTCTTATTATACCAATCTGTAAACTGTACTTGTATACGGTTTCTAAATAAAAAGTATTATTGTCAAAACGATATTAGCTTTGTTAGGTCAATTTATATATGTCAAAATTAGATAACCTATATGAAATGTTACACTAAGAACTAAATAGTGCGACATGCTTAAATTTACACTCATTGCAAGTTATTAATTGTTATTAGTAATAATAATTATTTATAATCTATATTATTCAGACAGCTCGAACTAAAATATGTTTCAAAGAGATTGTAGGTAAAATATTGGTTTCATCGTCCTATATGTAAAAAATTTAATTTATAATATTTATAATATTTTATGATAATAAGCATAACGGCATTTAATTTTATCCTTATTTAATATAATTTAAATTAATTAATAATATTATTTTATATTTATTTAATATTTCCTACTAACATAATTGGTTATTCTACGCATTTGTTTTTCTTAAGCAATAATATTTTCCATATACAAATAGTGTATACAATTCACTTTGTATGCAATCAATCTAAAATAACAAACACAGAGATTTTATTAGGTTTTTTCTATTGTTTATGGACAATAGTACATACAAAGTATATTTGCATATAAAACACACATCGAAATTCGTATTCGTGTTGCGAATTTTTCTATCTTCCATCAGTGCCATAATTTTGCGCCAAATCAAAATCTTGGTGGTTTAAATTTATATGATTGATATGAAACCTAATTTGACCTAAGTTATATTATTATTATCGCTTGAATATAAGTAATTATATTTATATAGTCAGTTAAGTTAAAACTTTTAGTCCTATTTGTATGACTATTACTTAAAATTTTGTAATACTGGTGAATATTTATTGATGCAACAATGTCGGACTATTTTTATTTGAAAATATAGTACATTTCCAAGTGTAACCGATGTCACTGCTACTTGACATCATGCTGTCTCAAGCGGGTATAAAATCTGGTATTTACGAATATAAGTCCATTGCGCTAACCACTCATCCACGGAATTGCTTGTAATTGTAATATAAAGCCTAGATTGTGGTGTATTGCATCATTTATAATGACAATGCAATATTAGCATGTTAAGTCAATTCAGGTACAACTAGCAATGCATTCTGTAGTAAATGAGTAATGGAAATGGATCTTTTCAACAAATTGTAAGTGTACGTTCTAAGGTCTTCATTTATAGCAGATATCTTGGAGTTTCTTCATTGTCATTAAAACTAACCCATGTCATCAATAAATTATCAGTAAACAAACTGCGACATAACACAATGGAAACACCATCACAATCCGAGGGCGAGCATAATGCTATCGTATCCTGTTTTCTATAGACTACCGGATAATTACATTAGTGTGTAAAACTAGAGTAGCGTTTCCCGTGTTTTGCCAATTTGCTGTTGAACATTTATCTCGATGTTGGAAACAATGTTAGGTTTTTTGCACACTGACATACGGCAGTGGGAGCCGATAACCAGCACACGGAAAGAGCAGAACGCGCGTATCTGCCTGGCGAACATATATTCTTTGACTATTGTGAAGCTCCCTCACGCTCTCCAGCAGCGTTCAATAAAGTTACATTGGTACAGCTTCGTATAGAAAACAATGAATGTACATACAAATACACTTACACACGTACGTCATAGATAGCGTCCTGATGAAAGAGGTATTACTTTCTTCAAATACTTCAAAGTACGAAGTAGCGATCCTGTATGACTTTTTATACCAGTGTTCATTTGGGAGCAATGATTTTGGCTTTCATGCTTGTGTGTTATTAGCAGTACAAATAATATATTATATTGATTTTATATTTTACATAACATATTTCTAATAATTGATTCAAAATACAATTCGGAAAAACGCCTATGAATTAGATTATACTGTACTACAACACAAGCGCAAATGCAAATATACGAGTATCATTGAATTTTTCAAATACTTTCATACATGAAGCACTATCCTGTACTTTGAGGACAATTTGTATCGATATTCGATTGAGCGCAGTAATTTTTGTTCTCGTAAGAAAATTAGGTTAGGTTGGATAAATCTTATTACTTATTAGAATTGCAGTATAAAAAAGTTTGTAAGATATAAGGAAACAAATGCACATTTGTCATATGTAGCTTTTTGATGAAGATACTTCTTTTTTCAAATAGTTGAAGGCTCTCTATTATGCAATGGTTTTGTTTTATTACTATTGAGTATTATAATATAAAATAGTGATACAGATTATAGAGAAAAATTCAACATTAGACACAAATCCACACATGTCATAGATAGCGTTCTGTTGAATAGGGGATTTCTGTCTTATTTTAAGCTCATATACTACAGAGTGCGGTGGAGCGATCTTATACTTTTATGACTTATTGTAACGACGTTCGTTTTAAAGTAATGATAGCAGTTTTTGTAATGCTTCGTTATTATAGTTGAATGTACTCTACTATATGTGCAACACATCATTTATAGGACTGAAAAATAGACAAACATAACTGCAGCATTTATAGTAATTATAACCAATTCATAATACTTTTTTCTTATTAAATAAAAATCATAAGAATTTGAGTAATGCAAATGTAATTTATTATATATATATATATATATATATATATATATATATATATATATATTCTCATTTATAAAGCTCTTGAAGCATTCAAAAACATAAGTTATACTTCTTATTATTTAACTCATTCATTATATCACAGTATAGATTATCTTGGAATTTACTGTTCGGCATGAATGTATTTCTATTCATTATTGTACGTCAAAGTTTCTTAAGTTGGCCATTCTTTCGTAACCGATAACTTTATTCTTTAGAAACTGAGCACTTTTCGCAAGTATATAAAAAGAAGATTATTATATTAGAGTGACATTTATCTCGTTTTGTAAATAATGTTTTGTTGACGCTAATATTGTTTTCGTACAATATTTTATAGATGCTGTGTGGATGATACTGGAAAGGATAATACACTATTATTACATATCCTAAATTTTATTTATTTATGTATTCTATTGATTGTATTTCAAAACCAAGTCATTTGAGATATTAATTTTGGTTCGATAATTCTAAATATAATGGATTTTTGTATCAAACAACTGTTGATAATAGTATAGATTTTCTGCGATAAATTCAATGTTTAATCAATTTGATATAATAAAGACTATTCATGTACTTAATGAACAAATACAATTCATTTCCATAAAATATACTACCCGGCAGTCAAATCTCTAATGACAAAGTTAAAAACATGGCACAAATACCCTTAGAAAAATAGAAGGGAAAGAAAAAAACGAGCAATATGCAGGCGAAAAATTTCATTACGTCGGAGATTTCATTTCCATCTCTCAATTTTAATATTGCGGGTACACGCGGAAAACTCTATGGTCGATGTAGTAGATACCAGTAACATAGTAGGTTGCCCGGGTTAGCGCCGTCGGGAACGGAAACTTTCAGGGAATGCTAAAAGATACATTAAAAATAATTCAGCGTGATTAAAAATTATTACTGGCAATAATACCAGACAAAGACGACACCTCTGAATTGAATTTCTAATTAAACTTTTTTTATTGCTTCCAGATACGAGTTTGTAAATTTTTCTGCTACATATTTTACTTGGAAATATAAATTCTGGGATAATTTTATAAGTTGTTTGAAGTGTAGTGGACTCAAATATATTTTTGACGCGTTCATTCTGAGTTTTCAGAGCCGAATTAACACGCTCTTTATCTTCAAAATTTGCATTTATATGTTTTGATATCCATTTTATTTTCATCAATAAAAATAATAGTATGTAATGTCAAATACATCAAGTTGTAACATCACTTAATATAATTTTTAACTCACGTTAATGTAAACAAAAATCAAGTTGTGACAAATCCAAAAGCACAGAATGATGATAAACTATAAATATTTGAACTGGTAATGAACATGCGAGCCCTATCAAGTACTAGCACTTTTATTTAAATTGTAAACAGAGTCATGTAAAAAATACATTCAAAAATTACTAAATGAGATTCAAAATTATTACTTGAAATAAAGTCGCACAAAACGACTTTTTTAATTGAATTCTTAATGAAACTTTTTTTTATTGCTTGGTTTGTGTTTCTCGCGAAAGTGTCGAGAAATAAGTCGTACAGATGGCGAGATTACGTGACATATATTTAAATATTAAAACCTATACAAATATTGTGAAATAAACTATTAGAATACAAATATAAATAATTTCCGACGTGTTTGACTTCTTTTAGCCGGACAACTAATATATCATTTGATTGTTTATAATTTATCTTCCTATCAGACCTGACGTGACTTCGTTTCTTAAAATTCATGAAATTAGTGTTATCTCATAGTTAAGTATACACAAAAATTAAAAAAAATTACATCTATAAAATTATACAATCTATTACAAATAAAACCGTAAAAAATACTTTCTTTGCTAGTTTTTCCATATTTTTTTGTATTTTCATATTGAGGTTTTTCACTTTTTTTAATATCATGAATAATTGATTTTTATATTCGTTTCATTCAACACAAAGAAAAGTTTAACGGTTTTTAAAATATAATAATGAAGCATTGTCATTGAATATAAAACTATTTTCATTATAATATCATTAACTTTAATGCTCCGTTCGATATCAGGTTGAAATGCAAAAAGTACTTGAAAAGTTTTGTATTAATTATTCATAATGGAATAGGTAGAATGATAGATCTAATTTATTCAGCAAAAAAATGAACACTTCAATCTGAGATTTTAATCGAGTAAGATACTCCCAAATAATATATTATTTAAGTGATAACAGCACATATATTCATTATATTTTACTAATAATTTTTTGCAATTATTTTTACTTACGACTTTAATTCGAAATACCAGTTACAAAGCATAAATTTCGTTTAATTTTCTCAATATTTAATCGAATGATAGTATTGTATTAAAAATTCCAAGACTTTGAAGTAAAATTATCGGGTATATTTCCTAATTCATTTTTATTTATTTAATCTCAAGAAATATTTTTTCTGATTGATACACAAATATTATTATCTGAATAAATATCAATAAAATGTAATATTAAGCAAAATATTTGTATATTTTTGTATCCAATCAAGTTTCTCGGATTCAATGAAATCAGCTTATAAATACTGATTAGTAACATCGAATATTCATCTTGTTATTTTTTTATGAAAAGATCTCAATAGATATTTAACAAAGACTTAATAGAAATCTGAACAGTGACGTATTATTCTATTGAATAAAATCCGTCGACTGCAGTATCTTTTACGGTGGAATGCTTTAAACTATAATCAGTTTATATATACTGATTAAATAGTGTGCAAAAGCAGTTAGCACTTGGGAGTGTATAAGGCGAGTTTATCTCTACGGCATCATTCGTAGTATTCAAAAGGCGTCAGATGCTTTTGATGAGAGAAATAACGTTATAATCCCTAATCTCTTAATCTGCATTCGACAGCTTTTACCGTGGAGCGTTTTGTACCGTCTTCATCGTTATGTAATCCCTCATAACTTGCCGCTTCCTGGCTTTCAGGATTCTCGGGGGAGAAGGATTCAGGCGACTCTCGGGGCCCTGGGCGCTCTCTGATCGGTCTCGATTGATACGGGAAATGGGATTTTGGAAAATGGACACGTCCGATGACGAGTCCTTATCGAAATTTTCGGTAATTAAAATATGAGTTCGTAACTATTTAATGGCGATACGATGAATATGATATATTATACAAGCTCAGTCACACACATGCACGATATAATATATCGCACTTCCAAATAAAGTGATAATTAAAAAAAAATTACAATGTGCAATAGAGTAAAAATTGGCATTAAACCCAGAATGCTATATTAAATCAAACCTACTTAGTTCAACGCATGCGGTAGATTTTTGTATCATATTCAATACAAAGAATTTAATACAATGCAATTTATACTTCACAGCATCTGTATTCGAAACTCGCCCCTATTTTGACTTGTGATATTACGCTAAAAGTTCATATCATTTAATTCAATTATAAAAATTTAACTTGGCAGAAATAATAAGAAGATTAAATAATAAAATACACTTGGAAAATGTGACCTCTAAAAAATTTTCTTGTTGGTATGCGATATGTATTGTTTTCTTTAGTTTTGTGTTTAAATTTCAAATAATTTTAAAAAATTTCACGGCGTTGGTACCACTTGTACTTAACGCTACACAATTTTTTTTATATATAACTATAATTTTTAATATATAACTAAAATTTTTTACTATAATCAATTCTTACATAAGTAATAAATAGTCGTGCATTAACAATACATCACAGGGTTAATACAGGTAATAT
The DNA here is from genome assembly GCF_003426905.1 of Ctenocephalides felis. Lineage (NCBI taxonomy): Eukaryota > Metazoa > Arthropoda > Insecta > Siphonaptera > Pulicidae > Ctenocephalides > Ctenocephalides felis. Next base: position 29,229,284 of record NW_020537758.1, on the reverse strand, counting down.
GCGTATATTATTTTTTGTAATACCTAATTTGTATGCCAATCATCTGAAAATGATTTCAAAAAATATAACTATTTATTTATGCTACTTATTAAATATCTATAAATATAAACCAAACTTGAAGTCGGTACCGATTTGCAATCGATATGCAATTTATAAATATATATAGAGTGCTATACTATTTTTGATAACTTTATGATTATGACAGTACATAATAGGTAAAGCATGATAATATAAGTGGTAATGAAAAATTAAATAAAATATGATTGAAAGTTCAATATTCTATTATCGATCAACGTCATTAGACGGCAAAGCACAAGAAGTGCTAAATAGCATGTATTTACTAATTGGCAATTATATCTATCAAATCGATATAAAAATTATATTCAACATGTGATAATCTACAAAGCAGCATATGCTATCTGATCTATATTAGAAATTAATGAAACCATTTAAATGCATGAAGGGATTCTAGTTCAGAGGCAAGTGACTCGAAGTTTAGCTGCAGAATTGCAACTATGTATGTGAATTATTCATGCATAAAATTGATTATACCATCTTAAACATTGGGAGATGTGTTAGGAATCACTAGTCAGTTATAGATGATGATAAATTGATAAAGATTTGTATCAATAACATTATTCAGTGAAGCCATGTTAAGTGTAATTCTAAGTATTTCCATATTTAATAGAATTTTTTTGAACTTCTTCATCGTTAAGTATTAAGAATATTTAAAACAAGATTTAAAAAATATTTATTTCAATTAATTTTATTTAGACTTCAATGTATTTGGTCCACTAGGTTGAATTAAATATTTATTATTGTGCATTTAATAAAAGTTTATTCATTTCCATATCTAGAAATACAATTATCGTATTAATACAATACCTTTTGCGGAAATTACACTTTTCCAGAGTTTGCGTTGAAAAAATGTGTGCGTGCCGTGGTGATTAAAATGTCACATCACTTTAAATTTCATATAACATCCGTTACACACCATATTAACCCCGAAACAATACGCGTTTTGCTTCCGGGCCCATAAACACAAAAAACAAGTGATATAATAATATCCATAATAAATCGTGCGTTCCAAATTCAAATTTGCCGCGCTCTGATTGCACCAGTGATTTCGGATAGTCGCGCGTAAATTCAATGCGGCAGCCTACCTTAGGCCTTCTCCACTAGAATTTTATTTTAAAAATAAACATAAAATGTGTGGTTACCTTAAATATCAGCAGCAAGGCACTATCGAGAGTTAAGGATGAAGATTGACACGATTTTCAGATTGTATGTAGATGATTAATGTATTTTACAAGAAGAGAAAATATAGGGAATTGAAACGCTAAATACATAACACATGACATTTTGAAGTAAACTTTTAAACAAATAAGTAAAAGGAGTTGAACGGAACATCTATAGATTAAAAGTATTGAAATAATGCATATGCATCATGATTTTTTAGGCAGAAGTGAAGGTTCAGGGAATTGAAACCCAAAGCATAAGACACAGAAGCCTGCAAGACAAAGTTTAAAAGGTAGATTAGTAAATTATAGACCAAAGAAAAAAAATGGTTAAATCAGAATCTTTTACAACACACCTGCGTTTGAACTGAGCACTGACAATAAAAATAATTATAATCGCATTGGGAAAATGTTTAAACAAAAAGGCGTGGTCTGTTGGTTTGTTTTATTACAATTGCGACAGTCAACGCACAGTCCAGGCAATTAATGTCCATGATGGTACCAGCAACGGCGCGGCAGAGCGTTTTTTGCCCATGTAACGCGAAACAAATTGCAGGCAGTTATTCTAAATTTGGACCGGTTGCGATGGCTCAAAACGAATACAATAATTTTCTGTACACTTGATTACAATGAAAATATTACCGATTCAAAAAGTTCTTGAAGGCTCAACTGTATGTTGAATAATTTACAATGCAACATCCAGTGATTAGCTAAAATTGAACGATTGAGAAATGTAAATAACATGGAATCTTTATGTGCTCATTAATATTTGCCTTTGATATGTTTCGATATGATGCTTCGAAATGTAAATACTATTCACAGAATATTATAAGATCAAGATAAGTGTTGAATTATGAATTGCTTATGACGTCATAAATAGAAAGTTTTATATGGTCATCGATTAAAGAAGTTTTACTAATTTAAAGCAATTGTATAATTAAAACCGTCATATATATTTAACATTTGCTTGTGAACTAAGTAATAAAGTAATAGACGTTATGATTAATTAACAAATATATTTGTTTCAATATTATCTGTTAAAATGTTTTAGTATTTATCTGTTAAAATTATAGTTTTTGCAATCTATAATTTTAATGTTTTTAATTTTTTGACATAACTAATAGATTTCAGAACTTGTTATTTGTTTTAGATTTACTGAGTTTTAACCCTTTATTTGCTATATTTTGCTTTATTTTACTTTAAATAAAATTACGTATTCTGTGATCTAAAACATTAAATTTCTTAGTTTATTATGCTAAATATATTTACTATTATGTTAAATATATTTTGTTCAAAGTAATATTAAATATAAATGCTGGAAGGACGTTGCATTACCATGATGCAATTGATACGCTATGCTGAGCTCGGGACAAAGACAAGAGTTGCTCTGGGACAATCGAGAACTACCAGTCGAGTTTTCGCATGGTGGCACTGGCGACGTACAGAAAAGCTTTCCTATGTTTTAAAAAGCTCCAGTCCATTCACCCGACACTTATACGTTTAGCGAGGAAGATTTTTTTTACCAGAGTCATATTATACACTCTCTATGTTCCTTTATGCGAGCTTAAAGCTGTAATGCAGTCTATAATGGATATGATTATTCATTTTTCATCATCCGACCTCTTTGAGATTTAATTACTTGAATAGATTATAGAAAGCGTTTAATGCTAGAACTTTTTGTTTCATTGCGAGCCATAGAGATTCCAGCGGAAAAAAATAGCTAAAGTATTGGTTTTAAAATAATAGTTAGGTGAAAGACCGAGAAGAATTATTTTTAGAAAATCTATGTATATATATATATATATATATATATATATATATATATGTATATATATATATATGTGTGTGTTTTGTCTCAATAACTAGCAAACCTACCTAAAACCCTGGCAACATTTACTTTTATAAATGTTGCAAAGTGAATAATCGCTTTTTAAGTTATATTTTGTTTTATATGATAATTCAATATTCTCTACCACAAAAGTTGAACAAATAAAATTTATTGCCTGAATAAATTATATTTGCGTATGTACAATATTCTGACATTAGATATTTATACATTTAGTTCAGGGACGTTGACAGGGCGCGAGGCGATGAATGATGTTCACACTCAACATTACTTATATCCATGTAGAAAATTTCATGCTATTTACATACGTAAAACTGACAAGTAAATATATACACGACTGAATATTGTATTGTATAATATATACAACGCACAGACACGCAGTTTTTTATTTGCACAAACAAGACAAAAATATAAATTGACTGACAACATTTATATAAGACAATGAAAGAAAAATAAATGAAATATTCAAATTGAATTGCTGTAAAACTGTCTTGTTAAAATTCATGTTGTCAAAGTCATATTATTTATTTTAATGTGCAATAGCCCTGCCCTTCTATATGTAGCCAATCATGCCTAAAATTTAGCTTTTGAATGAATACTTTATTGTAAATTTTACATACATATATTAGGTATGGACTAATAATCTGCATGGACAGATATGCTGTAGATTATTGTTAATAAGCATGATTGAAAATTGATTAACTTTATTGAAATTGAAAAATACGTCAGCCATGCATTGTGTAAAATATTTTTATCCCTCAACTGAAGCTAATCAAAAGATATCAGAACTGATGAAATGAATATTAAATGCTAAACTATTAAACACTAATTCAAAATTGATACAGAGTACACACCCAAACTTAACCACGACACAAAGAATGTTGTTGAGTGCAGTTTTCTGGTTTTATTAGTTTATGTTAGTTAGTTATATGACTTAATCAATTGTAGCTGTCTTCAAGTAACTATAAAATATATTTTGAATCAACTGTTCGCCTCTGTATGTAGAAGTTTTGACTATGTATGAAGTTTGCATGGCGTGTCAGGCGTTCAAGTGTTAAATCAACATCATTTTTTACAGCGTATTACGAAGTGTACGGGGCGCGTTATAAAGAATATGCGTTGTGTGACATACATAACATTTACGAGTTTGCTGATAGTAAATTTTGTAGAAAGTTACAATTTATGGCAAAATAGAGAATATGCAGAATTTAGTTTCATAAACTAATTTATGCACTTCATCCGGAAAATTCATCTAACTCTAAACAAACCGTTTAATATTCGATATGGAAAGTATTTTTTTCCGCCAATGAAGTTCGTCACAGTGCAACCTGAATCATTCAATTAATGACTAAGCGTTAGATTTTCTTATTCTTGAATGTTTCTAATGATATTTATATTTTAGTTCACTATTTATATTTGAAATGAAGTATAAATATACTGATTTAATTATACATTTAATTATGCACATATCTATATGTATATCTATAATTTATTTTCACTTATTATTTTTGCATATAATCGGCCATAAACCATTAGTATCTGTAGCATTGTATAAAAAATGATTTTCAATAAAGCATAATAATTTAATTACGTGCTAATATTTAAAAAAAAATTCCGTGCACATTTATTACCAAAAATGTTCTGCTAAAATTTTGTTTATACAATTCTTTCGGTGCCGCATTTCCATAAATGCACAAAACGCAGGAGGATAAAATTCATATCATATCAGCAATCATCATTTTTCTATCTTGTTTGTTTTGCTAAAAAATGCTATGTTCACTGTAAAATGTGGATGATGTATAGTCCGTTCGATTTGATACATGACCACTGTTTGTTAATTTTTCATACCGATTTTCCGAAATCATATTTCATCGTTGCTCACATTTACAGATTATTAAGTAATCATATATCGGTTTATTGAATCCTCCGTCGACGTAATTTAATTTTCGAAAATCAATCCGGCAGAGGAATTATTGTGCAAAATTGATTTTTGTTGACGATCCCATAAATAAAGCAATTCACAATTTTGACTTTTGATATAAAATTGAAAGTGGAGCAAAATATAATTGAACTGCCTTTTATAAAAACTTGTTAATATCAGAAAACATAAGTTTTACATGTATTCCACTCGAAATTTTGATTGATGATTATCATAGCACAATATATTATTATTTTTTGTAAATAATTTTAAACAAAGATTATTACATAAAATTGAGTTTTAATGCATAGTTAGAAACAACTTTCTGTTTCGTACAAATAGTTTTTTGTTCAAGAGAATTATATAATTCACGATTTAATAGTGAAATAACGAACTTCACACAAATTTTCGATTTAAACACAGAGAAACAAATGTCCGGATATTTAGTATTAATGAGATAATTGAGTGAAGTTTATAAACACTATTATTATTGAATATTTTAAAGTAATCTTGGACCGTAATATATAATATTTTAATATCTTAAAATGCCACTTTATTTTCATCGATGATTAAATTAATTATGAAATATGATCACATTCTTTTTTACACTGTTAAGTATTTTAAATTTTACAAAGGTTTCAAAACTTGGTAGGTCTCATCAAAAGTGCAATAATTTTATATTCAATCACTAAAAATGGACTAGTTATCTGATGCACTACTTATGACTTAGAAGTGCTATGATATTAATTATATGAATATAAACACACTACATTTTATTTTTGCTCTAATAGTTGGGTAAATATTGGGTATGTACGGTTTCATAGTTTGTGACAGAAAGTTGTTGCTTTAACAATATTTCTATCCAGTGTTAAACACATTTTGCAATTACTGAGTGATATATTATTTTAAATAATTGTTTTTACTATTATACTAAATTTTAAACTGATTATAAAATCATATCTTGCTGTATTTGGATTTTTTGAGAAGCTGTTGTAAGTTTCAAGTTATGATTATGATCTCTGTGTCTTTTAATTATTTAGTTTTTTTTTTAAATATGCGATTATTTAAATAACTAACATGGAATATCATTATCGAAAAAAATAGATTTTTTATATATTGTATATTGTAGCACAAATATCGGTGTGTCAATCTAAAAAAAATCGTTTTCAATACAAATGTCGTTTTCGATTGCTCCTGATACCTGTGATAGACGTCGCTTGTTAGAAGCTAAGCGGGTATGAATTCTCACGTACGTTACATAATACCGGTTACATTATGGTTCCCTCAGGAGAACCGGAAACCGTAAGTCGCACGGGATTTCTTGTCGGGAAAAGCCAGATGGAAGAACTATCCGACCAATAAGAAACTCGATATGCCGCGACGTCACGGGCTACAGAGTCTAATCCCTGAGGAATACGAGGCAAAAGTCATGGTTTATAATAAAAACATGTAGGTGCAGATATAGCACCCCGGATGTAATATAAACTCCCCCATATTTTTCAAAAGTTTTCAACTTTGATTCACCGTGAAATTCAATTATGGGAGATGGCGCTGTCTAATGAAGCATTAAAAGACTTTTTGATTAATTCTCTGAAAATGTACTTTATTTTTGATTAACTGCAGAATCTTTTATTTTTGTAACGTGAGGATTCTAGAATATCATGATTTATTATTAGGCTAAAGAACTTGTGGAATACTTTAATTTCTACGCATACATGTTAGATGTATATATGAAGGGTAAGATTGCTCGAGTATTAGTGCAATAGAAGTAACACATTATTTAGAATTTCGGTACTGAAGCTGCGCTTATTTAGTCTATGATCAACATTTATTGTCACTTTTTTACTAAAATAGTTATTTTAGCATTTTCCAAAAATATGTATTAGTGAAACAATTCGAGCGCAGAGCCGCTGTATAGAGGTCGTGCCACCTTTTACCTTAGATGTACTACTAAATAACAATACAGAATTCAGACTCAAATTAACTGTTCTTTAGTATTGGATACCGAGTAATCTTATTTATAAGAATAACACGTAAAATCTTTATGAAAGGTAATTATAGAGACTGTCAAAAATAATCAAAAGTGTAGTATTTGTCGATAATCACATTAACCCGGCATCCATTACCACAACAGAAGCAATGCAATTTGTTCGTATAATATTGATAAGTTTATTGAACGATGAAACATATTCTTAAAAATAATACCTCTCATTTTGTCAAAATTTAAGAACAGTTGGATTGCTGTCATCATATGCAGCTTTCAGTATCAAATCTATCCTCGCAATTTTTCCTGTAAAACGGTTTTAATTTGTTAATTAAACTTTACATTTAGTGAAATTCAATCATATTGCAATATGATGTTATCGTATACATAAGTCTGTAATTTAAAATGTTGAATTTTTAGTTGTTACAATTTTGTCATAATAGCAGTTGATTGTTACCTTTATCATATTTATTTTTATTTATCAAAATAAGACTTGCTGTATTTTTACTCAGCACTAGGAATTTGAAATGTTTCGTCATTGTATATTATGTTTTATTTTGATTCAACTTTTGAAAGTATTTTAATTAACTTCTCTTTACAAAAAAATTTACATTCATAAAACTCGGCGAAATAACACAGAGAATTTTTGTTAAACTTTGCGGTATTTTTAGCTGAATGTTTGATTCCTTAAATAGAAGCACGAGGTTTGGTTTTTATTAAATTTGACATTATGAAACCTGAAAAATTCTACTTTCCCTGTTTATTGTGCAACATAAAGTTCATATTGAATATTGCAAATATATTATTATTTCCCGAACCAAGAATGACTTCGTTCCAGAATGGTTTATATGTATCGCATTGCAGCAAATCTTTCTGGTACGGTTAAATCTTCGCGGTTTTGCGCAAAATGTGTAACACGCACGCCTTCAGATATTGCTCGGTTCTAAAGTCTACTTGTGCCATGCGACTGGAAGCCGTAAAGATATAAAACTCACGTATTTAATAAATGTGAACCCGATAACGTTGGATAATATATATGTATTTTTTGCGAACTCCTGTGCATTGTGCGGTGGGTACGCCCAACGGCGAGGCTATACTAGACGTCATAGTGATAGGTAGCAAGCAACTCTTAATAGAGCGGAAACTGGTGAAAAGATGTTAAGCCAGGGTATTCGGTTTCGAATTTTAGCTGTGAAAACATCACTTATCGTCCAATAATATGTTGTACAATAGTTGATCAGCAGAGATTATGCATTATTTATACTTACGAGATGGAGAAAAAAATCTGGTATATTTTTGATAAAAAGGGAAATGTCATTCAAGAGTGACTAACTACAGCATATACAAAGTCGTAAAATTGTCAAGTAAATTCGACAGAGTCGCAGATGGAACTTAACAAAATCTAAACTATTTGCTGATGCTAAAAGCAGTATACAATCATGATAAATTGAAATAAAATAAATGCAAATAAAGATGAAATTATAGAGTTATATAAAAACATATAGAGTGTTATAAAAATAACATAAGTACACAAAACAGTTGTCTGTGTGCGACTTTTGTTTTCTAATGTAGTTTTTACCACTTTACACGAATTTATGGTTAAAATTGGGGGTCAATTTACGATACCATAATCTCCAATGTAGTAATTGGAGCTGAATTCATAATTTCTGTTATTTTCTTAAACCCTTCTTACTTTAAACGATTATTGATTTTCACTTAATTTATTAAGTTTTTTTGGTAAAATACAGCTGCAAACATATTGTCAAATATTCATGTGTAGGGGCAATGGGGAGTTAATATGTTTGCGAATTTGAAATATTAATAAATAAATTTGCATAACAAAACAAAAATATATTTGTAAACCAAGTTATTGTTTCGAGTCTAAATTTATTTAGTTAAAGATCACTGTTTAATTATTGTTCGTCTTAAACTGACGTGATATTTCTGCTTCGTAAAATTAAATATTTTGCGAAAAGTAGTTCAGCACTGCATTATTTATTTACCTTGTTACATTTTCAATACTAAATCCATCAGCTCCCTTTTCTTTTTAGAAATTGCTTAAAAATCTGTCGTGATCGCAACTCGTACTGATTGATCAATCGAGCGCGAACGCAGAGTAAACGATGAAAAACACACTCGATAACAAGGCTCTGATTTACAAGCAGGGTATTCCAATGAAAATAAATGTAAAATGGAAAGTCTCATTTTTAGAAATATTAGTATGTGTTATATCAATAGCATGTGCACTTTGGATATTTAGACAAAATTATTGCTTTGGGTTTATTCGAATGATAATTGAAACAATTGGTGAACACATGATTTTTCACATTTGTCCATTTATTTCTACATATTGTATCTAAAGAATTACTATCTAAGAAATCTGTAGTAACTTTCAACTAAAAATTTATTTATAAATCAGAATTATCTATATATGTATATATATAATCGATAGCAACTAGGAAATTTGAACAATTGGCTTTACTTTTATTTAATAACTAATTTTACCTGAGTAGGGTTAATAGGTTCAATATTGCGATGCATAAATTTTTCTCTATTTTAGCAAATAAACATTTTGTATAATATTATATAACAATCGTGCTGCATTTATTTAGAGCATTAACCTGTATTTATTTTCGAATATTCTGCAAATATTGCAATTAATAGCTCCTGAATTTTACTATTTTTCATTTAGTCTGACGATTGTTTCCTATGCTGATTATTCAATGCCAATAAATTGATATAACTTAATTATAAAACGGTTGTCATTTAGAAAAAAAGGTGGCGATGCATCGATTATTCATGAATTTACAGATAAACACAGAGTTAATCATATATAGATTATTAAACACAGAAAATTCATAGCAAGAAGTCGTAATCAACTGAATTGCGAATGCGCTGTATTTATAGAATCAGTTTCTGTAATGAATATAAGAACCAAGCTACTATTATGCAATGTAATGAACATTGTGATTAAATTTAAAATCAGCATAATTTTAGTTTATGCTCTTGCTACGCTTCCATTCCATGATTTTTATATTTAAAGAATTTTATGACACTCTGCTTCTACTGATGAATACTGATGAATATATATATATATATATATATATATATGTGTGTGTGTGTGTGTGTTCATCTAATGCACTTTAACTAAAATACGATATATTACGCCAAGCGACGTTCCTGTCATGTCAGTCTGTTCGCATAAATAAATGTATTGAGGATACTGCTACACAGTAAGGAAATTGAGATGTTGTTCCCTTGTTAGTTTGAGATATAAATTGGTATACGCAGGGATGACAATTTCCTCGAAGCTGAGATCCATTTCTTTAAGATGCTAATAAACCTTACGATCTGACACAATTCGCCTGTAAGACGATGTTACTCGCAATACACGACGAATGTGTACAGGATAACATTTTTAGATAAACCAATTTAAACGGATGTAGGCATATGTACATACATATATTCAATTGGCATGGACTTTAAAGAAATAAGCTAGAGTCAACGAATACGGTTGATATTTTACCAAAACTACATAATCATTTGGTAGAATTTATAAAATGACCTAAATGAAAGTTGAGCGGGGCCATAGAGGCTTAAAAATAAACATAGATTTTGACCTAGATATTTTGTATGTTCATAATGTATCAAAGTTATTCTATTTAATAAATGTAACGTCATTGTATTATAAAAATGGCTTGACCCGATTTAAGAGTACCAATTATATATGGTTAAAGTTAGCATTCAGTTTTGTGTCATATAGTATATGCTCAACTTTACTTTCGAGTGGAAATGAAAGATAAATAGACTCGGTAATTGTTTCATTTTCAGAAACCTAGTGGAGCAACATAATATTATCATTAACTGACGCTGTATGTGAGGCTGATATGAAAAACATATTTATAATATAAATGTTCAAAGAAGAACACATGTAGATAATGAATGAACTAGATATTATTATTATGCGTGGGTTTTGAGTTTATATTCTTCCGGTGTTGATTTACGATTACTAAGAAATTCAAAGTAAAACTTACTAATTATTGATACAGGTGTGGAGTTTGCTTTCTGCACTGACGAGCACACTCGCCAAAGTCCAACATTAACTTCGACGGCTAGTGTGATCGACGTCGTCGTGTGTGAATCGGGCGGCGGCGAAGACGGTTCCACTGCCACCAGCCAGGAGCTGGAAGGCAACGCCGCTAAAAGAGCACAAAGCGCGCACAAGCCGAGCGCACACGCGCAACGCGAAGCCGCGCGCGCCGTACCGCCAAGGCACATATCACCGTTTACGAACCTTTGACTGATGCGAAACTGCCCTTGCACAATCACTGGGACGGCACATCGACCGCATTGAGTTCACAACTGAACGGATGTCAGATGATTTTAATTCTATTCGTGAAAATTTGAACTAAAGATTTTTATCTTTAGAATTTCTTAACACTGTCACAAATTATCACAGTTTCATGTAGTTTTAGCTAAATTTAATGTTTTATAGAGCACACAAAACACGTATAATTAATAACATTTATATTTGATTGTTTAATAACGACAAATATGAGACACACTATTTGTCAACACATTTTATTTTCATCATTTCATTACACATATTTGTTTGAGCAGTAAAAATTTTATTGCTTCATTCAGTACTAAGTACTAAAAGTTTTATAGTCCGATAAACGATATTCACCAAGAATCAACGCTATATAAATTCTGCAACGCGGTTTAAAAACAATATATATGTATCTGCAAAGTCAAGCATAAAATTCAACCATATTCCCAATCGTTTCAAAGCGATTCTGTTTTAAAGAGCATTGTCATCATGCACGGTTTCACTATGCAATAAAATGTCATCTTATGGTACACTGCGTCGTATATATTGCTTGTTATATAACTTGGTGGCATCCGCAAAATAATGATGAACAATAGCTCACAGAGCTTTTTTGTGAGTATTATAAACTTCTCATGAAGTACGTAAGACGTTCTAGACGCAAGGTACGTTCACTGAACCGTGCCTCATTTAATCGACCAGTCTACTATAACAAACTATATCACAATAAAAATATTAAAGTATATTTAAAACTGTTTTTATTTACATTGTATCACTTCTTTTGACGCTTGTAGTGTTTAATTTTATTATATATAATTTTATTAAATATTATTTCTAATATTATAAAAATATACGAGAAAGCTTTATATATATACGATAAAAATTTTAATTTGGAGGAACAAGTTGTGATCAAGAAACGTATTTAAGAGTATACATGGTGTGCAAGTACAGAACGTTTAATGTCAATTTAGATATAATTATTTACACACATTTCTGTTCTGATGGAACACGAAACATCGCCTGCAAACAACAATGCATTTGCAATATTACATAATTTATATATACGCAGGCATTTATATCTAAGACGCTCGACTACATTACGAGCCGAGATAACTCCCTCTAGCTATGCATACAGTTGGAGCGCAGGCAAAACGCTGAATACAATTTCATAATAAAGTTAACATACCACATAACTTCCCCGTAGAACTTCTTAAGGATTTACATAAAAAAAGATTATTTACATTATTGCCTCGACATTTTTCTTGAGCGCGCACACAGACGCACTTTCGCACACACGACGACGATTCATAAATTTTTGTCTTTCGGTGTATGCGTACATTTATTTTCTTTTCGGTTATACGAATAAACTTCGAAACCATTTACATATTCAAATTTCAAGGAATAATCCCCTCAGGAAAATCAAAATAAAATGTCGACGACGCCGTAACAATTCCAGATACGAATTTCTTGCCAGTTTCCGATTTATTCCTTTTTAGGAAAGTTTTCTTCTGACTTCGACATCTCAAGTTATAATTGACAGCCGATACAGGATTCCGTTCGAGTATTGTGAATTTATCATACACGTCGTCTTGTTGTTTGGTTTCTAAGCGTTCCACCGTCTGCGACTCGGGAACAATCTGAAACTGGGAAAAGATTAATTGGTGGGACATCGCGGAGGAGTTAATAATATGTACATGTTCATGAGAACAGGGCTTTGTGATTCTTTATAACCGTATATAAGGGCCTGAAGTGGCATTCTAGACGCCTGTTCTTCGAGTGTTTTATCTGCAACTTGTAGTTTCTTATAAACTACGTGAATGTAAATCGTGATACTGTGTTGAGAAAGTCTTGCATGGAATATTGTAATATACAATGTGCGCGAAGAGTGACTGTGTGTCTGGAAGAGATGACTGAAAGTACCGCAGAATTATAACTAGAATTTATTTACTTCGGAAAGTTTTACGTCCATATAAAGATATAATTTATATATGAAAAAGTAGAAGTGATATATTACTTTTAAAAGCTATTTCGCATTTTTTGTCGGTTAATGCTACCGAGAGTCGGATATATATGCGCTAAAAATGTTAGCAGGAAAAGTTTTTTATATAAATTGGATATAAAATACCAATCTTGTCTCAACCGTACGTTTTAGTATTGTAGTGAAATTGAATTATTAAACATAACTGAGATAATAATAATAATTTTATATCTGATAAGTTAATATTTATTAGTTATTAGTAATTCAATGTTTAATCAGCATTGTGGCATTTGCAGAGGCAAGTCAAAAATGGGAACTTTTAAAATTATGACAATAGATATTTAATATTTTACTCATTGTACCAAACATTAATGAATTTACGCATTTGAATCTCGTTTCATATGCTTACAATATTTTAGGATGTTTATTTACACGTTATACTCTATTGTAATAACGACTCGACCGATCATCGTGAAAAACTAATCAATATGAGACCTTATCGACTTCCATCGAATGGATCTTAAACGATTAGAATCGATGCCACAATTTTTTTTCGACGAAATGTGGACAAAAAGACACATAAATATATTCCACAATGTTGGCATAAAACAATTCAGAATAACTTGATACAAAAATGGATGTTCAGTATGAGTAATGATAATTAAAACTTCTTGAAAGACTAGTTTAGGCATAATTAAACTGTGTTAAACAACTATAATTGAACCACCATGTATTTTTTTCAACAGAGTACGTAATACAAATAAATTAATTTTTAACCATGTAAGATAGTAATAAAATATCAATATATTGCATATTATTTTTACAATTATTGCCTTCTTACAATTCAAATTTATTGGTCATACTTCACAAACACACTTCAATACCGCATATTTTATGCCAAGGAAATTTATCTTTTTCTATTTTTTTAATTTTTCCACTTTGTTTAGTGACGTGCATTTTGCATTTGCATGCACATGCTTTCTTTGTGAAACTAAGCATAGAGTTGTAATTTACATACTCTGGTTGTCGTACGGAAAGGAACGCCCAAGCTCTAGCACAGAATCCAGAATGGAAAAGCGAAAACAACTATTCTCACCACACATTCTAATTGAATAAAATATTGTATGAAATTACAAGGTTTCACCTCGCAAATCATGTAAAATTCACCCGAGTTACTGTTCTCACATAAAATTGGTAACGTTGGAACTTTCAACTATTTTCTCAAAGTTTTGTTTCTTTGATATAGAACAAAGTCGCGTTCTATCGATAATTGCTTGTTGTAGCAATTTAGTTTTAATAGTTCTTCAATTTTATTCAATTACTCGATTGTTAATATTTTCGATAATAATAAATAATGGGTATTCTGAGAATGCATTTTCCAGGCATACACTGTATAAATTTGAAATATGTCTTTACACATATGAATAAAGAAGTAGCGGAAGAAGTAAATATATTTAATTTTGAAATGAGGAAATATAATCAGGTCTTACTTAATATTAAAATATGTAAAGGCAATATTGAATGTTGCTTAATAGTAATTAATATTGATATGCTGAATGAAATTTTCCACAACAATGATAAAACATTAGCAACAATTAAGTTATAGCATGGATAAATAGTAGTGATGTGCCGACTCGAAAATTTCCTGATTCGAGTGATTCGAATCAGAAAAAAACCTGATTCGAATCATGATTCGAATCAATTCGAATCAAGTTCATATATGAACAATTATAATTTAAGAGAATAAATTGATAAATTCATACCGACTTGAAGTCGGGATAAGTCGGTTTGAGTCATAGGAACTCGAATCAATTCATAACGACTTGAAGTCGGGATAAGTCGGTTTGAGTCATAGGAACTCGAATCAATTCATAACGGCTTGAAGTCGGTTAAAGTCATATAAATTGGAGTCGGGTGATACATTTAAGCGTATTAAAGGCGGGTGACTCGCATGATTTAATTCAAGATTTATTTTTTATATTTATTATTATTATTTTTTATATTTATTATTATTATTATTTATATTATTATAATATTGAATTAAATTAAAACATTTTTTTTTTATATTTATGAAAATTTGTGTTCACACATGTTTTATCACAGTAAATATTTCGCGGCTTGATACGAGTTGATTCGAATCAAGTAAAATCTGATTCGAATCAAGTCGTTAAAGGCTTGATTCGAATGATTCGAACCACTTGATTCGACTTGGCACATCACTAATAAATAGCTATATATATTTTGTATTATAAATAAACAGAAAAAATGGATGTATAGCGATATATATAGATATAGAAAAAATTCTTCACTATGAATTTTACCATTAAATACCTCATAAGATAAGGTGGAAATGAAATAATTGGATATAATTATAATCAGAATTGAAACGTAATCACAATTCATTGGTCATTGAATGCTAATTAAGACTACTAGGGTGAAAGCAAAAGCACATTTTCGATGACTACTTTGACAAGCGCAATTTAAAGCACAGCATATGTTCAGAAGCAAAATTTAGTGAAATTGAAAACGAATAATAGTAATAAAAAAGAAGATAGAGAATAATAAATTACCATGATTTCACACCATAGACTTGGTTTCGAGTAAATCACTAATAACTGCCTTTACTATTGTTTCTATTTTCAATTTCCCTCGAATCATGTTGACCAACAATTCTGCATTAGAGTGTGTGAATATTCTGCGTAATTCGCACAATGGACGTCTGTTCGGACTTGTACCTTTGGTATGCGGCGCCGTGTTTTAGCAACCCGGACCTTGTTTAATTAATGTCTGTGCTGATAACGACAGCTGATAAAATGATATAAATAATGCCCGGCTAGTCGCGTTCGATCCGCTCCACTCGCGTAATCCGCCGATAATTGCCAACGATGCTACATGACCGTATGGAGCAGTTAAAATCGCGCGAAACATACGATTTACGGGGAATGTTGTATGGAAAAAAGTCCGCGGAGGGGTTTTGTGGAATGTAATTATAAAAGTAGAGTATTGTGAAAATTCTGAATATATCTTCAACTTCTGGATCATGTGACTTACTAAAAAACTTCATTGGGAATGCACAAACTTCTAAAAAATTATATGGTGAATGTTTGACCGTTACAGCATCAATTTCTAATTAATTGATGATTGATGATGCAATTGCAATTTAGTCATAATATGCAAATTTTGTTCATGAATCGTCTATCCAATCTATTGTGCTTTTATAGTATCTAGCGAGTTACCATGGACCAAAAGCAATATTCTATCTAGGTGTGAAATTTTAAATCTACAATATGAACTACATGTGCGTCTTAAATTATAATTTTTAATAAAATTGTAAATAAGTCGGATCATAAAACTATATTTCTGTAATTTTATTTATTAATCAAGTTACGGGACTTTTAACAAGAGTTTAATTTAATCATTTGTACGTATATTTAACATATGTAATATGAGCAATAAAAATAAGCAATCGTTCGATACTTCTTAACTTATCTTCATTCTTCTTTTTACTATCTTACTTTTTTTTACTTATCATAATTAATGATAAAGTATAATAAACAACTACTATTTTTACGAAAGCGCGAAAATCCAAAAACAACAAAGCTTTTGACTGTGTTTTCAGCCAAGACAAGTTGCAGCAACGTGTTCCAAGTGAAATTCAGTTCATATATCTTTTTTTATTCATATTAAGACATACAACATAATAGTAGTAATGGCCTAGAGCAGGTCCTTGAGCTGAGTTAAACTCCAACTCGGTTCAGGGAAGAGAGGAATGAGAGATTTTCTATTGCTGCCATTTTACACCGCAGTAGTCTATATTTTCAAATGAAAATTGATATCACTACTGCATGATATCAGGCTTTCCGGAGAAGCCCACACCGTGGAAACATGCAGCATATGTAATAAATTCAGTTGCGTACTCTCTTCAATTACAATTACCAAAATGGATGAGAGAACGATGGTAGCAGAAGTAGTGTATTACAAGAAAATAGTGGTGAGTGCGAGGAAAAACGCTAGAATAAGCGTTCTTGACTCTGTTTTTTCTTAGAGCTCTTGTTCTGTTACTACTGAACGTCGTTAGTTAATCTACGTCGTTGATGAATGTATTGTTTGGTTTGCGAACCCGACGATCAATCCTCTTGGGATGTTTTCCTGCTCCGCCGACAAATGAGACGCGGTCTTGGAACCATCGGGTCTTCTCACACGGGAATATAATTATGTAGTAACTATTCTATTACACAATGATAAAAGAAATACACATTTTAAGTCTAATGGAGCATACTCGAAATTTCAAATTACTAAAAATTTTAATATCAATGTAACATACACAATAACTGACAAGGTATTATATGGTAACGTGTACTACATAGAGAGGAAGTAATGAAAAGCAAGCATTAGATTAGATTCTAAATGTAAAAGATCACTGCATTGGTTTAAAAGAATGCACATGATGGACTGTACAATATAATAAATTGAAATATAAGTTGAAGTTCGAGAAGTAAGAAGTGAATTATAAACAACTTTTGGATCAATATTCAATTAATATGGAAGCCACCTCTGAAAGAACTTTTAGGCTACCTTGTGGGTATTCTTTAAAACTTGGTTTTGTATTTTGCCTGCACACGCTTTATGGCAAGGTGCTACTCTGAAATTTTTCTTACCTACGTCATTATTTCAAGATAAATATAGTGCTTAGTTAGGTTTGTCGCATTAACTAAAATTTACATATGTCGTTTTTTACACAAAATCCGTAATGTTGTGAAAAGAGCACGAAATGTTCAGATAAGATTACACTTCACTAACCGCGCGCAACGTACCATGTCGGTGACGCGTTGAATTTATTCCATACGTTGCGGAAATCATTAATTTCATTACCCGGAAAGTGCAAGATTTTATTAAGCAACGTGCGTCTCTAAGATGTGCAAACCGCGATAAACGTGATCCCGACTTTTAGAAAGGAATCCGCAGAATATAATTATAGTAGAAACAATTTAGTGATACCTTGGCTAAACTATTCGTTTGTAAACAAATATATACATATGTACATATTTGGATGTTCATTTTCAATTGAATACATAGATCAAAAGTATGTTTCCAATTGAAAATAAGCCCCTCTCGGGCACTGTGGTGTGTAATGACAATGAGAAATCTCTCACACTATTCTTCCCTGAATCAAGTTGGAGTTTAACTCGGCTCACGGACCTGCCTTAGGACAGCGCACCCGTTATTTTATGTATATATTTAGGGTATCGCAGAACTCAACATCAAGCTGAAACGGGGCGATAGTATTGATCATTACTATAATGAAAAAATCGGTAAAAAACAATTTCAGGTAGTTATAAAATTATGAGCTTTTAGGTGCAACATAAAGCTTTAGTAAAAATTTTGTGCAAAATTGATTTATTCATATATACTATCAAGTATTCTACCATTTTACAATCCTGATTAAATGCGCCAACTTTTGATGGAACTTGCCAACACCCTTTAGTACTTTTTTCGAAATAAGGGTCTTTCAAACTCGGCCAAATTAAAAAAAAATCAAACTTATAGTTTAACTATGCTTTTTTATTGCATATTTATATCTTTAATTTTTTTTTAAAATAAATTTCAAGCAAATATGTAAAATATGGGTAATGAAATATCGAGTGATCCTCTGTATAATTAGTAAATTGTATATCTATACAGATTAGTGATTTACAAAAATAAATAATTTTAGTTAGAATAAAATAAATGAACATATATTTACATTTTTATAAATATTATTTTTATACGACTTATCTATAAATAAAAAAATTAATATATAACTGATCGTTGTATGCTTGCGTTTGTATTCTAATATTGAACTTGTTACAACTGCACATTGTCTACTGTGTACTGTTTCCTACATTCCACTGATCAAAATTTCAAGAATGTCAGTTTCTTAAAGTAAAAGATCCATTTATAATGAAGAATGTCAAAACAAAAGTCTGGAAAAGCGCAATGCAATATGACGCAATTTTATCTGGATCTACTTCCCATGATGGATCATCGTTGGATATAAAGGCACTGTCATCAAACACAGACTGCAAATCTCAGACAAAAATACAGATATTATTAAAAGAATGATTTATTTTATTCGGAAATGCATTACTACAGTGCATATTTTTGCTATCTAATAAAAATGCAAACTTAATTTAATCATGGTTGCCACAATACTACGTTTTATATATGGTTTTTCTACGACTTCTGACTCCTGGTGTTTTATTACCTCAGCTTTGGAAAGTACGGATAAAGTTTTCTTGATTATATACGAAAATAAACTTGAGCACAGCGTTCCTTAGTTTAAATTTTCTGCAAGTGCATTCGTGATAAACTAATAATAAAAATCTTTTATTGATATGAAATATGGTATGAAAGTCTAAACTACGCATTACTTTATAACAGTTTCGAGCGCATTAAATTGAAAAATATGTTTCAGCGCTAAAAAACTTTTAAAATTACTGAGACATATTTTTATATTTTGATTTAATGGATCCATATGTCAGTGCCTTCCAAACTTTGTATAAAATTACATTTACAATTAAATTTGTAAGTACTAGTAAAGTTTACAAAAGCGATATATATTAAAAAAAAATTAAAAGGGTATACTATTTAAATAAAATAGTATATACTTATTATCTTTTTGAAGTATATAGCTTTAATTTCAAATATTACACAATTTAAAATATTCTTTATTTTGTGCCTTGAATAGCTGTTAATATTTATTATTATGGTTTTTTGCCCAATTTAATATATCTTTAACTATCAGACTAAAGCATCGGACTATTTATCTCATTCATATGAGTTGATTTTGCATAGCTGTGATTCTACAAAGTGCGCAGTATTATTATTAATAATTGTTTACAATATTCTTTCACCTTGACTTTCAAAAATTGTATAATTGACATATCTTGTGACAAATAGAATGAAAATTAATTAACTAACTAAATTCCTGTAGGGGTTTGATCATTTTTTTAGATCATTTGATTGATACATTTAATTTATATTAGTTTAAATTTTTCCATAATATGTTTACATGACATTTTACATTTTACTCAAATATTTATCAGCGTTTCCTCCCACTTTCGGAACCACTTTATGAAAAATTTCAGGACTGAATAAAACGTTCGGTCGCATTTTCCAGTTCAGGAAAAATACTTTTATTCTGTTTGTTCCCGTTATCTTTAACACCTGTTATATAACAACCGACGTCAAATATTTCATCGGCTAAGTACCTTAACAAAAGAATTATGAGCGGGCAGATGGAAACTTTCACCATTCGGCTGCCTCGGCGACGGTATCAGAGCTCATTAGAACTTAAGAACTTTTTAATTAACTTTACTTAAAATATAATGATATTTCACTTAATTTATTATCGCTTTGCTCATGCCCAACCCCAACGTCGAGTATAAATCTAAAATCAAAAAGACTAGGAAGATGTCTCGTTTGTATCCAGATGCGAATAAGTGTTGCAGGAAGATTAATTACGTAAATCAGCGTAATTGGGATATTTGTATATTTAAATAACATGTGATATGTACTATAGCTTTATTCATTACTTATATAATAATAATTTTTAGAAATTTTAAGTATTCATATTAATTTTCTTATTATTGTTTCACTTAACCCAGATTTCCCTTGCGGATTTTCGCATAAGTGAATTGGATAAGTTTGCATATTGTATATATCTATTCCGCTTCAATGCTTATTTTTTATTTAAAAAAGTTCTATAGCACGTACAATATATTGGAAAAATATTATGCGTTGTATAGAAAAAGTCTATATCGATGTCGGCTTTTTCCTCTTTGTATGGCAGCGTTCAGAAGCGATACAGTTGCTGGCGCGGCGAAAAGTTAAGCCGCTGGATTATTTCTGCATAACGCAGAACATCGGGATCGTTCATTCAATGGCAGAATACAATTGTAAATACTACATAAAAAAATTGATCCATACAAAAAAATGGGTGCTATGGATTTAAATTTCTAAACGGAATTTGGGTTTTTCTGCCTATACACAATTGTAAACACTACGATGCACAATTAGATCTATACGAAAAAATAATGCCTGAAAGTCATATTATCTAATTTTGTTTTTTCAACGTTTCAAATCATTTTGAATCGAAATACTAAAATAAGTTGGTGCGTGTATGTGCATGAACCAAAATTTGACCTTTCGTCATCTTCCATTAAACAACAAAGTTACCGATTTCGGGGTTTTAAAAGAAATTTGATTAAACTCTTTAAGTGCTCTCATTGGTTTGGACGTCGATCCCTCAGATTTTTTGTTCGTAATTAGCAGATAAGTACAAAAATTTTTGTTCACATTTTTGCCGAAAAACCAGGACCCATTTTAAACATTCAAAAGTTATTACAAAAACACTGTTTAAAAATATTTTATGCTGTAGACTTCAAGTTGTAAAAATATCTAATATACAATATAATCTGATAATGTTAGGTAACTAATTAATTTACATTTTTAAGCGTTATTTGTCGTATATCGCAAGCCGTATCAAAAACTTTTATTTCTTTCATATTCTAAAGCTAAAATTTTTATTAATTATTGTTTGGAATATTTATGTAAATTAAATTTGTTTTCTTACAACAAAACAAATGAAATGGTTTTTAACAAAATTACAAAATTCAAGCATTTCTTCAAGCCTGTATATTCTCATATGTATTATTGAATTAAATTTCGTTTCTTCGTCCTGCGAGTGATTTGATTCAACAACTCTGTATATTTGCCCAAAAACAAAAATAAAGAAAAATATTACATTATTTACTGTATGAAATATTGAGGTAATTCACTTTCTTCGTCTCTTCGAGATTTGATTTGATATCGTTCAGTAACATCGTTAAGCACCCGAGTTTCTTTTTCCGTACCAAAATGATATACAATTGTTTTACATTGCGGCAAGAGAAAATGTCGTCGGAGAAAAGAATATACAAAATGTAAAGTTTTCTTGTTCTTATCTTCAGTCACCGAAAGTCTGAAATATTTTACAACTATGAAGTTTTATTCAAATTCGTGCAAACTTCGTCCGACGTTTTCGTAATGAGCTAACAGGAGTTTAGAGGAAAAATGTTTAGTACGGAACGAACGATAAGAATGCTCCGCAATTGTACTTTTGGGTCTCATGAAAATTTATAACTGTAAAGTTGGCACGAAATGGAAAATAAAATTTAAGCTAGTGGTTGTTGAAAAATTTGTTTTTAGGTAATATTATCCGATGAAAATAGAACCTAAAATTAAATAGATCAAGCTCATGCATTACACTTGGGTTTCTATCCAGCTTTCTATTGAAATTTGCAACATAACAATGTTCTCATCCAGTATTAATTGCATTTGATTAATCCATCGCATAGCCTTACATATATACGAGTTTGGAGCTTTCGCTCGTATTGGTTTCCGAGGTATTTGATAGGGATTATGGTGGCTATGGTAAGCTAACTCGTTATCTTGAACTGAATAATAATATTTACTATAATTAGCAAAGCTCTTTGAAACTATACAGAACATGTGAAACGTTTCTAGGTATCACCTCAATGAGTCGAAGCTTTATGCTACTGTGTTGTCATTATGATCTTGAACCTAATGAGACGAGAATATTATAATTCTGCTTTAAACATAGATTGTTATCCGAGAACTTGATTATTATATTATTCAATTTGTGTAATGATATATGTTATTAGATTTTAATATTGCAATTGCCTTGGAAGAGAAATTTATCAATGTTACTCTTTGTTCAATTTTACCATGTGAATTTTTTATATCTTTAAAAGTGTTAATATAATTTTATAAAATATTTAAGATTTATTTCACAGATAATGTTGAAACATATCTGTTGAATGTTACAACATATGTACGTGGTGTTTGTTGCTTCTCCTTTAATATCTCATTATAATTATCTAATAATAGTTTAAAAAATATCTGCATTGTTCATATTTTTTCTCAACCTCATTTCACCAACCTCTATGCTCTTGTTAGAGGGCGTGCGCAATATTTGCAGCAGAATCGCAAAAACTGCTTGATATACGATATCGCAAATAACGTTTTCTCAGATTTTCCTATGTTTTCCACAATGCGAACGTATATAACATTCGAAGATTACTGAAGGAGTCGCAAGGCGCTTTATGCTCGATGCAGAGATCTCTTCATTTTCCGCGGTCGGATGCACGCGATTCGGCTTCCAAATCGTAGTGGGAAAGTCGGTGGATAATGCTTTGTTTGAAAATAATAATTACTAATAGAATAGCGATTTGAAGAAAATTTAATAAAATTTAACATAATTATTAAATTTTCTTGAAATCGCTTCATTCTTGCTGTATATTTTTTAAAATTTCAATTCAACATATTTTTAACAAACAACTATCTGACTACGTTCAGTAAAACTCCCTGCTAATTGATCATTGTAGAAATGTGTTTTTTTGCTGTTTTTCAAAAGTTTGACCTTGTAAGCGAGGTAAATGGCACGGCGAGGGGGCAAACAGGTCTTAATATTATTAACTTCCCGTAGGGTAAGTTATAGTAACGGGCCAAAAATCAAAAATGAAAATGTTTGCCTATCTTTACGTTTCAGAGGTTTTTGAACATTTTGGCATACCTCAGACAAAATAGGTGTGTGTGTGTATATGTGGAAACAATTTTACGTCGACGATTTCGGACGTATGGATCAACCGATTTGAATTATACAAAAACATTTGATTCGTAATAATGGGGAGAAGAGGTAATTCGATTTTGGCAAAGAAAGGTCCGCAAAGAGCCAAATGTGCCAAAATTGGCAGTTTTTGAGAGAACTAAGCATCCGAGAGAGAACTGCTATAAATTAAATGCACACGGTGAATAAATTGAAACTGTTTAATAGTAGTAGTTAAACCATCAGTTTAGGAGCCTATTTAGGACAAACATAGTGACACCCTCACACCCATAAATATATATATATATATATATATATATACATATGCACACACACATGTATGTACGCTGAAACAAGGTAAATGTTTAAAAATATGATACTTCGGTTTCAGAAAAATGCTATTCCAATATTTAAATTCAGACCTAAATGTGCAAAAAATGGCGTTTGTTGAGGGAACTAAGCATCCGATTTGTATGATTTGAAAAACTTTTTGCTTTTATCGAAAAGTATCCCTAAGTTAATTTTACTACTAGCTCCCTTATTATTCGATCTCGTTTATACCAAAATCGCACACAATGCAAAAGGTTCCACCAAAGCAACACATAACAATCCTAAGTACGTACGATTCATCAGAGATAAACTTTCTCATCATCTTTGCTCATTCCTTAAGCGAATGCGTGCACTCGAGCAGGAAAATTGTTATATGTTTTGCGTCGCGTTGCTCTCAAAACGGAATTAACAGATGCGATGCACGAAATTAGATTTAAACCGAATTATTGATACTGAATTTAATAAATGAGGTAGTATAAAATAAGGAATACAAAGTTTTATTGATCGTATAATCTGGAACATAATTTTTGAAGTTAAAGTTTCATAAATTGTTAGATTCACATTATAGTTGCACGTTTTCGTTGGGGCTACCACTTGAACAATCTTACTCTATATACACAATTGCAATTTTTCTATGAGAATATGTAGCAGCGTAATTACATTTATATTTTAGTTCGATTAAACTCAAATGGTTTTAAAAAATAATTATACCATATTATAGAATAAATATATTATTCTTTATAGAAGAAAAGTGCTGCGGCATAGTTGCACTGAAAACAATGGAAACACAAAATATATAAAAGCAAAAATAATTGGCATTATATTTGTGGGGAATCAAGCAAGCTAGGGAATCGAGTCAGAAACAAAATTACTTGCAATGTTCATATCATGAAATTTTATAATCAATAAATTGTTTATATTTTTATGCAAATGGAATTTATATTCTTATATACATTATATTCATTCCATACTGGTGACCTATGACGATTGTGATGAAGACAGAAAAGAAGCATAAATCGGGAATTTAAAAATTAGACTTTGATACATACTCATAGTGATTTGGTACCATAATCACTGGTCTTCCGAGGCTACTTAAAAGGTACGTCCAGTCCTTGGGTCATCGCGAGTTAACGCATTTACTCTACTGACACCGGACTTCCGTTGTCCGTTGGTATACCCAGACCCCAGTGTTATTATTGACACAAAAATTAATTCTGAGCCTAGACTTTGGGTTATGAATTGAATTCACTATCAAATGATTCATTGGAATCGCAATTCAACATCTCCTTGTCCGTTAACTCACCAAATCGTCTTTTGATGCATAAGACTTTGGAACTGCATCTGGTCAAGATGTGGACTTTTTAATACGCTCTCCTTCGAATCACATCCGATTCGAGAATCCAAAAGAAACAAAATCACTTGTCATTTTCATATCATGAAATTTGGTAATCAATAAATTGTTTATATTTTTATACAAATGAAATTTATATTTTTATATACGTAACTATTTTCCATATATTATTGCAACGTACTACTACCAACAGTCAAACCGTTCTTCATTTAATATTGATTCTTATTAATTCGAACCTACAATTGCCATCGAATCTCAAGCCCCAACCAACTACATATTTCGTGTTTTACACAACCAATTCAATTCAGTATCATACATACTAATGAAATGATAACAATGGGCAATTATTGATGCCATTAACTATCATATATAAGTTAGGCAGTGAGGCGACGCTGGTATAAATTTTCATTAGACTGTCGGAATCCGCTTAATGGTCATCTAAAGTTTTCGGAAAGTTATTACGTCACAAAACCGGAGCAGCAATGTAACTTGACTATGGTATGACTACAGGAATTTTGGGTATGGTTTGAGAATATATATATTCTGGGCGAAATGCTTCGAAGATTTAGTATACACCAACCACGTACAAATTTATACACTGCTATAAGCAGCGCTGAACGTAGCACCTAGATTAAAAGATCAGATTGTGAATAAACCGTAAATTTTAGAGTTTGATAAACTTTATGCAGTTAGGAGTGGTAATAGTATTCGTGCAGATTTACGTTAGGCAGACCTTGTTGTAATAGATAAAAGGTTTACATTGTGATCATAAGATTCTAAGTTTTTCTCTCTTGCAGAACCACTAAAGGCTTTTTTGTTCGAATATATAGTTAAACAAATATTGTTTTAATTAAAAATATCTTATGGCACCTACTGAACTAAATTTCTAAAACGATTTGGAGTTTGACGGAGTTCACGGACTACTGTCTTCTGCATTTTTTATGTGTTACACAAGGATGTAGAATTAAATATTGATACTGAAAATATAATTTCAAGGTAAATTCATTAATTTGTACCTAACTGTGGATTTGTTTTTCAATTATTGTATTGTTATATCTTACATATAATTTACATTTGAAGAGTATACTTTGTTGCACAAATATCAGATATCACAGATAACAAATATTCTAACACTAGTTTAATATAACTAATTCATAATAATTTTATTTATTTAACTGGATAAAATCATCGAATATCTGTGTATTTTATCTAAAGTGATTCGATTATATTTTCAACATCACCGAACGCAATGGCGTGCCAAATCCTAAAATGATTTGATACATTTAATTTCTCATCGCAGAGACAAATGATCGTACACATCATTTCGTTCTAGTGTTGGGTCGCAATCAAATTAAAAATAACGTTCGGCCGGGTAGGGTGATAATTGGGGGGTAGGGTCGGTAGACAAAACGCGTTCAGCCGTTACGGGCTCG
The DNA here is from genome assembly GCF_003426905.1 of Ctenocephalides felis. NCBI lineage: Eukaryota > Metazoa > Arthropoda > Insecta > Siphonaptera > Pulicidae > Ctenocephalides > Ctenocephalides felis. Next base: position 29,202,231 of record NW_020537758.1, on the reverse strand, counting down.
ATAGGTCCGAATGAGAGATGATTGATGCCTACTAGTGACAAACGTTGAAATAATTTTCAAGCTGGAACAATAAAATGAAAAAACATGTATGTGGATACAGAATTTATAATAAGCTTGAAATAATGAACTAGTTTTATATGCAATATTCTATAAATCCTGAGAAATATTGATATGGTTTTGAATTAGAAGCATATTCATTGAGTAGCAAGAATATTTTGTTCCAAGCATACTGACTCGTGTGGGAAAAGTCGTGCGTTCGAACCCTGTCCCGGATATATTGATATCATGCAGTAGTGATATAAACTTTTCTCGAAAATATAAATCAGAAATGTTTTTATATGAAAATACCCCGTTTCAGGTACTGCGGACTAAAATAACAGTAGAAAGTTTTTCACACTATTCTATTCTGAATCGTTAGCAGTACTATCCATTATATATACAAGCATACCCGGACACGTTTTCCTGAGGTTGGTATATTCATTGTATTGTAATTTGAATCTAAAGGACTGTCAATACTATTGATATTTTTTTTTGTTAAATTAAATTAATTAAAAATCTAATCGCCCAAAAATATCTTATTTTAGAAATATTGTACAGATTTTACTGCATTTTTTTTTTCAAATTCATTATCATTTTTCGACTATAAATTTAGATTTATACTATTATTCTTACTCGTCTAAATCTATTTTTTCGATTATGAAATCCATTATCTAGATTGATACAAATGTTACGCAAGTGTAATGAATTAATTCATACCTAATTTTAAATTATACATAAATTATCAAACATATTCAAAATACCAATAATATAATATTTCTGCTATAGAATGAATACACACGGCAAATAATTCAAAATTGGTTCAGCAGTTTAGGAGCTTATTCAGATGCTGGGAGTATATATATAATATATATATACTCCCAGCATTTGTCACGATGTTTGTTCTGAATAAGCTGTTCTGTAATAAGTTGTTCTGAATATATATATATATATATATATATATATATATATATATATGTGTGTGTGTACGTTGAAACAAGGTAAATGTTCGAAAACATGATACTTCGGTTTCAGAAAAATGCTATTCCAATATTTAAATTAAAAGTATACTTTCGTATGTCATATATATATTGATAGTTTATATCACATAAAATCCATAAAAACTTGTACTACAAAACTAACATCATCTGTGAACATGTAAATAATTCAGTGTCATAAAATTTTGTGCAATTTACAAAAGTGATCGTAAAGGATTTTATTAGTAGGTATACAGCCCCATAATAACTCGGCGTCGCATCGCCCGTAATTCAAACCTTTAAATGCTGGAAACAATTTTGCCATATTGCATTGTACATTTAAAGTCATAAATAATAAAATTATGACACACGTAAGGCCGACATAATAAAACTTATTAATGTCGAACCCATACAAAACTGGGTATGCGGAATCCTTTATAAATTATGAAGAGATCTTATCCCATCAGCATCACAATGGTAGGATGTCACAAGGGAGATACCCTTAGGAGATTGAACGGGCTACAAAACATTGCCGAATATATGAAAAACTTGTATTGGAAATTTCCGAATACGTACAAGAATATATATTTTGCGCAATAGGATTGTCTAAATTTACGGTATTTGCTATATTTCATAGTTTTTTAATAGAAAAATGAAATTATTTAAATATTACTTTTTACAAGTGACATTAACTCAAACAAATTTCTTTTAAATCTAAATTTAAATTTTTTATCTTTATTAATTTCTTTTTCAAAAACTAGTTCGTATTTCTATATTGTATTTATAGGTTTGGACTCTTTACATGAAGATCCCTTCATATAAGTTATTTTTATTAGTAATAAATGCTTAGATAATTGTAAACTATTTTCATGATTTGTTAATTTTTCAATGCACTATTATATAGAATTTTTTGTGTAATTAAGTATAGTATTAGTCTTCGGCATCTAAATAAAGAATAATTTAATAATCCATTCATCGTCTTTTTTCAAGTTATATTCAGAATTAGCTGTCAACGTTCAAACATGCATTCTGGTTCTGACATCTCTGATTATTAATCGAAAACTTTATAATTAATTTTTGAGCGAAATCGAATCTCTTTATAATAGTCTATTAGATCAAAAGAAGTTTACTTTTTGCGGCGGATTGAGCTTTGAAGTTATTCAAACTTAGTGAAGGTAAAATAAACTGAATTAATAAGAAAATAAAATTATATGGAAATGCAAGAAAGGTAAATCTTTTCAAATTACTTGTTTAGGTAAAATATTATCTTCTTTTAATTTATTAGCCATGCAATACAAAGTAACGAGTGTTTTTTAAATATTTAATTTATATTTAAACAATATAATACTTGACTTGTATTATTTTCCATTTAAAAAAATAGAATATGTTATAGAAAGAAATGATAGATTTCAAAATCAATAAATAGTTATTATTGACTAAAGTGTTAATATAAATGATATTGTCTTATCTATACGATAAAACAACTTCGGTTATTTCTTATATTTGCGAAAATGTTTCCATAAATCAATACTCGCCAATATACTATTGAGAGCCAATGAAACTGCTCAACTTGATTCAATCATAAAAACGATACAAAATAATGGAACGAAATAAAAGTATCCTCGGAATAGCTATAAAGATAAAAACTACGAAACATTCAGCAACTGACAACGTCCTATTATCGAATTAATTGTTCTTCGGCAGTTTCTCCCTAAACGTGGCCTTCCAAACAAATCCCAGAGCTTCAGATATAGAGAGAAATAAAATGGTACATGTTATACATGCAATCAGATATATAAAGACACTATATATATATATATATATATATATATATATATATATATATATATATATATGTTGTGTTATTATCAATTTCTTTTTCTCAAGACTCAGTTCTGTAATTTATATTTTTAATGGTTAAATAACGTAAACTTAATTATTATGGTATTCTAAAAATTAATATCAATGAAATAGTAGATGCATTACCACACTTCATATAATTTGCTTAGTTTTTTTAATTGATAGATATGCTAACTTTTAATTTTTTCGAAATAATAATGATGGACTTACATCACTATCAAAATAAATGGTTCATATTTTATTTCTCTAATTAAATTATATCGAAGCTCGAGCGTGATCAAAATGAAATAAATGTATCATTCAATACATCTTGAGATAAAAGTACTTTAAATTTAATATGGACTTTCAATCACTCATATCCCCAACTATCGTTCATAAATCATCTAAAAATTAATCATCTCCAGAGCTAAATTTTGTTTCCCGACTAGAAAAAAAAAATTAACAGCGCTGCCTACGTTCGACCGTTCCGTGCCGTCAGTCCTCGCATCATTGCACTTTTGCTCAGAACAGGCCAGGAAACACGCAAGAACATTAATCACTTACCCGTCCAGGATTAACGCAAAAAATAAAAGTTCACTTGCCACTATCACTGCTGCCAAAACTCCTAGTCTAAGAGCTCATTCCATTGACCTGCTATTTCATAATGAACTATTAATAATTATCCTTACGGGCATAGCGAAGAATTTAGATGTGGACAAATGATATTGAAAATTTAATGGACACTGACTGGTAATGATTTTAATTTTGAATTCACACTGTTGTTCCTGGCGAAGTTGCTAAATGTCCAATATACTTTTTAAAATCACCAGATTTACTAAGAATGCTACAGCACAAATTTTTATTTGTTTATTATTTATGGACAACGTTATTGAAGACAATAATTGGAGTGGACATATTCAAGATGATATTGTTTATCTACTAAAAAATACTAGTAATCCTTTCAAACTCAATTATAAGATTCGAACGATTGCAATGTCCAATAAATGTACCAATATACTATGGCTAAAAATAAATTAGAAGCGCAAAAAATTACCATTTTGAGATGAAAATTGAAAAATCGATGTCTTTGAATATGTTGAACTATCAATGATTAATTAAAATATAAATGTTAAAAATAAAACAAATACAGAAGCTGTTAAGCCACGAATTTCATTGAAATTGAGCGTGGCGATAAACTCATTGTTTTATTTGACGCAGTTTTAATAATATTGTTTGAACTATATATGAAATATATATGAATAATATTTTTGCTTTACTTTTCACTGTTTAGCCATTATGTTATAAAAACTGTTCATGCTATTATTATAGTATATTAAATAAATGAATTATATGTATAAGACAACGTCTGCAAGGTTCACTAGCATATATATATATATATATATATATATATATATATATATATACATACATATTGTTTGTACGAAAAAGATAGGCCTAAGTAATATCCCGAAAGGACGTCAAATGCGAAAAACGAAAAAGTGAAGATCACACGGTACGATTAAACACCCTGAACCCTGATTTAATTGCGAATTGAAAGAGAAACTGTTCAAATTGATATTAAACTGTTGTAGGAACGTTGGAATCATTCTGATTGGGTCAACGTTTTTATAGAGGATCTAACCGTTTCGCAAAATTAAATATCGAGTCGATTGGCAACCTACGTAAAAAATAATTAAATTTCGTGTAATGTCACCAGTGAACATGTACAACATTTGTATCTAATACTACTAATTCAAATGATTTCTATTCCTATTTCAAATTGTATATATATATATATATATATATATATATATATATATATGTATGTATATATATACACTTTTGATATTGTATAATTTCGAGTAAAAAAGCAAAATCTAAAAATGATATGATTTTTGTTAATTCATTTTGTTCACAATCAAATGTTTGTTATGCAATCTTTAAATGTCGAGAGAAAAAGTTAAATATATCAAGTATTTTACCACATTACAGTCTTATTTGGATCCGCCAACTTTTGCTGAAACTTGTCAATATACTTTATTACTATTTTTTTAAGAAAAGCCCCCCAGTGGCGACCAAATTAAAACATGTAAATTTACAGTTAACAAAGAATCTTAATTTTTGAAAAGTTGCGCCAATTATGATATTTTTTACTATTGTCCTAGATGTTATCTACGGTTATGTTTCGAACAAAATTAATAAATGTTACACACAATAACTAAACAAGGTTCGCCAAAGCCATTGTTGCACTTAAAAGCTCATAATTTTCGAACATGGTGAGCTTTTTTCCGATTTTTACAATCATCCTGTTTCGGCCTGACGTTAAGGTGTAGGACATATATATATGTGTTTGTGACGCCCTTTTTATCTGCTAAATGCTAAATTTTAACGTAAAATGATATTAAATATGTTACTAGACGATAAAACTTTCAACGTACTGAATGTTTATAGTACTGATGAATTTATTAGATTTATATTAATACACATATATGTAAATGTAATACAAAAAATATTGTGCATCAATTATCATTTTCAGTACTTTCAAAGCATTTTGCATAAAACATACATATATTATGTGCATTTTCTGAAAATATCTTTATACTCGAAGGAATATAAAGCCATAAATTAACCGATGCCTTTAAACTGACGTGTACAAGGGTATATTTTAGAATATGCGAAAATGAGTCCTCGGATGTATTGTGTGTAGATAAATGTTATTATTCACGCCCATCTGTATGGGCGCCCGAGGCGAGTGTAATACAGGATATCCGGGTTCAATTTTAATAATGCACTTTTCGCGAAAGTTATACTTTTATATAAGCATTTGACTCGGCTTTCATAGATTATTGTTACCGGAGACCATAGTGTAATAATAAATCGTAACAACAACGGAATCACTCAAAATTTATGTACTAAGCACGGAATGTACTAAGTATTACCATTTCTCAATATATGTATTTTTATGTCATACTTAATTTATTTTTAAACAAAATCGTAATTTTTTTATACAGTAAAATGATTTTCTAGTCACTTAAACTATGTACTCCATTCGCTCTTAAACTGAATTGGCATTATTGCCCCGTATCTGCGGAACGGCTGGACCAGCTTTTGCCAAAAACTTATCAGCACGTCTCCCAGTCAATATGAAGTTTTTTTTTGAATAATTCAAATCGGTTTATCCGTGATGTTGAAGTCTTGGATGAAAAACTGTATTCAAACACACACACACAAACGCATACATACATCTTTTTTTTAAGTGTGTCAAATAGCTCAGAAAGCCTTGAAAACGTAAAGATATAAAAAAAAAATCTTTTTCCTTTTTTTGCAATTACTGAAACTCACCTTACAGATAGTTAAAAGTACTACAGTATTTATGCATAACAATTTGTTCTTGGTAATAAACAAGTTAAAATGAATTCTAATATGATTAATAATTTTGATATTGTGAATAACTGGAGTGACACTAGATATATAATTGAAAAATCTTTCTGATGTTAAATTTGTGTTTCACGAATTGTTTGACCAAAGTAACGTGTGTTCATCTAACCGAACTGCATGTTCGCATTGTTCTTTTCAATATATCCTGTGTCTACAAGCGTTCGAGAGCCGTGGAGCGTCGATCTATATTAAATCCAGTTAACTTCAATTAGTACTCCGGAATCGAATAACACGCCGGCACTCTCAATCACCGGTGTCGAGGTTTAACTTGTGAATATTGATATTATATATCCAATTCGGTGGCTGCGGGTTCATTTCATTTACGCCCGCATATGCCGCCGACAAGGCCGACTCGATATGAAGCCGTCATAATGCTTATTTCTGGGCCAGTGAGCTTTTTGTGCAACGCGATGACATTTCCAATATTATAAATGGAAGTTGGAAATGGATTATATGATAGTTTTCTTAAAGTTCAGTACACCTTGTCGAATGCGATTACTTCATATTTGTATTAAATATGAAATGTTACATATAGCATGGATATAAACGTAAATTATTATTATTGTTTAGAATGTTTTTGTCAAGATTTTGACAGTATAATTGATTACACAGGGCAAATAAAAAAACTAACATGTCGATTTAATATAATTGTAAGACTGGAAATTGTCAAAAGAGGTAGTTTTCTCAAACCTAATACACCTTGTCAAATATGATTATTTCTTATATTTTTTTAGATGTAAAAAGCTAAGTAAGTAAGTTAAGATGCAACGTATTATTTTTATATTTTTATCAATGTTTTTTTTTTCAATAAAATACTAAATTCATATTGAATATAAAGAGCTAAAATAATTTCAAGGGCTAGTAAGTATAAAAAAAAGATTTTTTTGTAATTCTGTAAATTTGACAATTATTTTCCATGATTATGATTAAATGTCATTAGTTCAGTATTATTCGGTAGCGAAACATTGTAATAAATGAAGATCCGAATAGAAAGTTAACATGCTGACGATATAGACTCGATATGGAGATATTATAATTATTATTTCTGAGACAGTAAGCTTTTTGTGTAACATTATGACACTTTCAATATTATAAATGACAGCCTGAAATGGTTGTCCATGAGAGAATAGTTTTCTTAAAATACTTTGAGCAACAATATTATCATTAATTTTACTTATGTTTCTTTCAGCAATTTTTCTCACTAATAATAACTGCTATAAAATTTTTCAACATCGTGAAAATCTAAAACAATTTAAATTGTGTAGCTGTTTGCCATCTAAATATTTGTAAAAACATAAATTAAATACATGTTAAACGTACGTGAAACATTTGTAAACACTTGAGATATAATTATTAAGTTAGTTATTATTTAAATAGTTATATAACTTTTATAGTGTAGTTTTTTAAATCAATATAATTAATAGTACTTTGACGTGAGGACATTCAGAAAAGTCACTTTGCTAAATTTTCAATAAGGTTTCTCTTAGAAATTACCTGTATAACTCAAATCGATTTATGTAAGACAACTGGCATATATAAAAATTTTACATTTGTATAATATATATATATATATATATATATATATATATATATATATATATATATATATTATATATATCTTAATTCTGATATTAAAATATGTGGGTCCAAATTTTTAGGCAAATCCAAAATATATATATTTTTTTATTTACGTACGTTTCGACAAATTATCCTATGTCATTTTCAGCAAAATTTGGAGTGATTCTAATTAACTAATGACAACTCATATTAAAACAACTAGACCATTCTTTGTCAATATAAATAAATATTTTTAGAAGGGATACTACTATAAATAAATATTTTTAGAAGGAAAACTAGACCATTCTTTGTCAATATAAATAAATATTTTTAGAAGGGATACTACTATAAATAAATATTTTTAGAAGGGAAACTAGACCATTCTTTGTCAATATAAATACATATTTTTAGAAGGGATACGTATATGTGTTATATTGCTATTTCGGATCAATATTAATCATGAAAATCGATAGAAATCATCATTTCATATATATGATGATAAGCTGAATATATTCATACAGATAAATGTGATAACTTATAATTTAACTTACATATCATTGCTCAAAAAACAAATTTTCACATCACATTAATTATTAAACTAGACAACAAGAATACATTAATTTCTCTATTCATAGTTTAATATTTTAAATATATTTTAAATCGTCAAACAGTTCCCAAAACACTGTTATTAATGCATAACTGTCACAAACCGACAAATTCCCTGACATATCATTTCATATCCCAACCGCACGCACGATCCGCTCGCGCTCTCGTATCGCACTGAGCTTGAAGCTTTTTCCGGCCTACAGAGCGTTCGCGAAAGCGCCTTTCCGGGGCGAGCTTTAGGGGCCGACTGGCAAACGCGCGGCAGCCACTGTATCTGGAGGGGGATGCTCGTGAGACGACATTGTACGAACGGGTGGAGGGTTGTGGCAAAACAAACGGGGATGATATAACCGGACAGCGGCGGCGATCGCCCGCGGTGTGAGGTTCGATGTACTGAGCTTTTGAGGTTGAGCTTTTTTTTCTACGAAGCTTGAATATCACAGTTTGTTACCGTATGAACTTTGGCGCTTGTAATAGTTTTAATGCACAAGTTTGCGCGGTGCCGCTATTGTGCATTAGTGGAACTGTGAGTGGTAGTTTTGTTAGTTGGTTGCGATAGCTAAATGGAGCTCTTTAAGAATGCTAGTGAAATTATTTATTTTATGCTATCAAATGCTATTTTAGTTCAATTTTAACGGAAAATATACCATTTTGAATTAGAAAAATTATATCACAGCACATTTTTGTAATTATTTTGTTCTGCATTATTTGGACGTGATAATAAAAGTGATGTTAATTGTACTTTCTATTTGGAATATACTCATCAACGCTGTTAGGTCTGCACAATCATGTGTTCCATTCTTATGCCTGTTTTTAATCAGTAATTTAAAATTAACAGTCATAGGAGTTTATATAATGATTCTTCTCAACAACTATACATTTTAAAAGTAAATTTGATGTTTATATTTTCTTTATATTTTTTAATTATATCAAATATTTATCAAAAATGTTATGACTGATTGTACATTTGAATTTATTGCAAGAATACCAGTATGACTTATACTTTCTCGAAAACATTTTTTGATTTACATTCTCAAGTAAAAATGAATATTACTACTGCAATACTATTTACAATAGTTGTACATACTTTATTCGAATGTACAAATATACAATAAGTAAGTTCGTTCTATAAAATTTTACAGTCATACATTACACCAAGGAGTAAAATATACTGAAATGAAAATAGCATTTTATACGATTTTCATATATATAAATTTGAAAACAAATTGTTGAATTTTATAACTACATTTATGGGCAAATATGGCGTGTATCTGTATGGTTATAATATTTAAGCATTTATTCATAAATTATTTTAGTAAAATACTCTTGTGTAAATCTATAAATCGACGAACCTCTTGTGTAAATCTATAAATCGATGCAAATATTTATTTTATATCAGAATCATAAACGAGAACAACTATTAAATATTTTACTACAACTAAGGCTTTAATGACGACGTCTTACACATAACTATGACAATGATTTTATGATGTGTGCAGTTTCGAAAGAGCTGTATCAAAAGCTCGCAAAAGGCATTGAGACCTTTGTCAGAGAAAAAGCTCTTGGTGAATTAACGCCGTCGTAATATTTTCTGGACCTGAATCTACGTGGGTTTGCTCGCACGCCAGTATAAGGCATCGTTCGTGCGTTTTATGGACGTCGTAAACATTGGATTTTGTCGATTCTTGCGTCAGGCATCGATGTCCTTTCGTGCCTTTAAAAGTGATAGCGATTTGTTTAGATGGTCGAGAACAATATTGGATTTGACGTATGCGGTAATATAATTGAGATTTATAACGCATATTTTTTCATATTATTCGACTTAATTCTTATTATATAAGTAAAATTTTAAAAATTTTATGCAATGGTAACTTTAACAAAAAAGATCTTGAAAGTTCTATGAGATAATGTAATGAAGCATCTTGCTAACATTGATTTTTCGAATGTAACCCAATTTCTATATCTGCTTATTTTGATATATTATTTATTACTATTATTATATTTATTATTTATATTAGAACTAGAGACTACCAAGGTATATTTCAACTTATTGCAGCAATGTCGGTACTCTCTTTTTAATTAAAACATATCTTCAATAAATTCAATTAAAAACATAGTTTGATCTATTTTTCAAGTAAAATTGAATACGACTAAGTAGTAATTTAGTACTATCAATTAATTTTATTCAATGTGTAACAAATTTGTTTGGCACAATCATACTTTACAAGTACATTATTAAAACCGAAATTTGAAAAGTACATTGTAGTAAAATATTCTGTAAACAGCAAAGGAAAAGAGGTACCTATATCTCGCACATTATGGACATACTGTCGCGCGCAGATATATATATATATATATATATATATATATATATATGTTTGTGTGTGTGTAAAATATACGTACATAATACATGTCCACAATCCATTTATTTATGTACAGAAAAATTCTGCTTGAGCAAAGCTCGTGCGCAAATAGAGTTCATATTATTTGATAGTTTTGTGGAAGCTTATGCATATTTTGTCATACAGGAAATATCGGAAAATCGAAGACTGCCTTGAATGAGATAGGATACATGAGCGTTTCCTCCATTTACACATACAGCAAAGTGTGAATGTAAAAATGTTGGTGACGCCATCCAATATGCTGATATTGAATTTTGTATTATACATGAATGGATGTTGCACACCATTTATATCCAGAGTATCTTTTATGCGTAAAATGTACTTTTTTAGAAAAAAAGGAGAATAAGAGTGCGGTTAGAAGGTTTTATGATCAAAATATATTATTTAATGAACTAGCTTGAATAAATTTATATGGTAATTTAGCGCGCCTTCACACATATCCAAAATTATATCCAATCAACTTTTTTTAAGTTCGTGTATGAAATGAAAAATAGCCACGACTATTAACAATTCCGTATTTCTAAGTGCCGAAAAGCATTTTCAGCGTTCCATTTTCCTCCGAATTGTCTCTTCCTCCCAGAATCCACCACCAGCCTAGGTCTATGCTAGAAAACATAGCGCGCGTCGGAGAATTCAAATGCGAATTATTGCACGAAAAAACACGCGATGCATCCCTAATTTTCACATAAATCGCAAATGCAGTGCAGACCTACTCGACCTGGCACTATTACTCAGCTGAAAATGCCTGGCTTCTCTATTCTGCAAAATCGATCGCTATCGCGGTTCCGTAATATGGCAGATGAAAATATTGTTTAGAATGCTTCACTCTGGTATTTTATTCTTCTATTCTGATTATCATAATAGTACATAATTTTGCACTTTTATTATATTTTAATTCAATGTAATATCAATTTTTGTTTTTGATTTGAATTAAGGGCTCACTCGGGGGTAAGTTGTTAGGGCCACAGGACCTAAATCAGAGGTCCCAGGTTCAATCCCTCTTTGAAGAGTCTGATGTCTAGCAGTAATGACATCGGTTTTTACTTAAAAATTTAAATAGCTATATGCATCTTAATGAGAATAGCCGTTAAGCTTCATTGTTGCATCAACAAAATATTAAAGAAATTGTAGATAATAATAAAATGTATCACTCTGAGATTAGAACTGTTTGGTTGCCATCTGTAAGACTGACGAAGTATTATGTTAAATTAGCGCAAAAACCTATAGGTTTTTAAGTTCTGATTGGTGTTCAAAATCATGAAAAAAAGAAAAAAATAATGGTTTAGTATATGAACGTAAGTTGTGTGCATGATGTTAGTGTTTGTATTTAGTATTTTTAATTCCTGTCAATGGTGATTTTCTACAGAGCAGCCTTCGAGCAGAACACCAATAACTATAAGTTAGTAGTAATATTAAGAGTTTGATTATTAATTCCAATCGTTCCATTTCAACCGGTTCTGGTTTTCACGCAGAAAGTTATTACATAGAATACGGAAGGCCATTAACGCGGCGCTTGCCGTGCTGTAATTGTCCCCTGGTGAGAGTAATAATGCTCTCTGCCCGTGCACTCTCTGCTATATCGTATTCTAAAGAGATTTAAAACGTACGACATTTTGACAATTTAAACATGTTCATTTGCGGCCTTATTAAATAAAAATTTAGGTTACTTCGTAAATTCAAATAAAAAATCAATTTTGTAATCCGAAAACGATGGTACATATTTATATGCTTATTCTTGTTTCAATGAATGTGAACATAAATATATATGCATATGTACAATTTACATTTTTTTATTTTTTTCTGAACACCGTGTTGGGCTAATTCAACTAATATTATGTCGGTTTTACAGATGGCAACTCGAACAGTTGTCTCATCTCCGTGTGATTTTATTTTATGATTACAATTTCTGCAATAGGGCAAATTGTTTATTAATGCATCATTACCGAATAAGGGCTATTTTTACTTGGAAACAACTTGCTATTTTTACTTCTAAGTTCTAAACCGATGACACTATTGCTTGACAGCAGGCTGTTAGAAGCGTCCCTGACACCTCAAAATCAGATCCAATTGCTTCATGCAAAATATTTTAGAATATTATTAAACAATCTTTATAGACTACAGTCAATAGCCACCTGTATGTTACAATACTCAAGGCCTATCAGAAATGGAATATCTTACAAATTGATGGTTATTGGGACATATCACTCGCTGATTCTTCTTATAAATTTCATTTTTGATAAAAGATTTAATGAAGTGCGTATATTTAAATTAACTTAACATATCAACGAGCGTTCGGGTACAGCTAAAATATAAATTCGGGAGAAACATCATGTCTATATGTGTTTTGATAATAATACTTCTGGTAAAATTATTAGTATAAAATATATTTTGGTTCAGTAAATAGTTGTTCAGTTTTGCTTATCATGTGATTGCACAAAATCTTCAATGGATTTGATGAATATTTGTCCTACAAAAGTACGAGTATCTTTTCTTCTGGCAGCTTATTTCCGTAAGCTAGATATAAAATTATAACGTGAAGCTATTCTGATACCCTTTATATAAAGTAAACATAAAAATTTTCCAATTCGATTTAGACAAAAATAAAGACGGTCATGCTGCTACAATGCGCCGGAAAATATAATCTGCGGTGAGCAGGCACGTATCTTATTCGGACATTACAACTGCACATGCATAGACTACAAAAATCTATTTGGAGACTCGAAACACAATTCAAAAATTACTGCTTTCACAAATTAAACTGGTAAAAATGTGTATCAACGAATGGTTATTTGTTGTTCTTTATTTTTAATTTGCCGGATATAGTTAATCTCAATAATCACTAATCATTATCATTAAAAATAACAATAGTGCATGGTAAATGTGAAGAATCGCTCTATCGTAATTGTTATTTTTGTTATAATCATACATCATTATATACATGTATAACTGATCTATTAAATTATTTAATTAATGATAAGCCGCTTTATGAACAATATTTTATTTAATTTTAACAAATGCAGTTTTTTTTTCGATAATACTCAATACGCCTGATTTCAATCTGTGTGCCTAACTATCTATTATATGAAAATTATGTATATATTCTTGTGTGTTTAACGCCACATTATATTAAATAGTTAGTTTTTATCCCGGTTAAATGTATATTATCATAACTTACGTCTGGTGAAACCATTCTATCTATCTGAGACGTAGGAGTTGTGTAAATATTGAAGCAAACTCTCTCAGAGAAATGAGTATCTATTCTTTATAACAATGTCGATAAAATTAAAAAGATATCTTTTATTACAATATCGATAAATAAACTATTTGATGTATTACCTAATATTTCATTTCTTTATTTATGAATAAAATATAATAAATATGGGTTTTTATTGAATTTAATTGAAATGGTGCTTTCGACTCTGCACTGAATTTATACATTTGTTCTCGGGGCATTATTTGAAAATTTAAATATTTTTCGGGTCGGCTAAAAAGTGAGTTTTCCGCGGGACCGCAAAATAAATAACCTAAAGTCAACTTATGCCTCTGCGATTCCAGTCGCGTATATTTTTGTGCGAATTTCAAAAAGTAATATGTAAAACTCTGAACAAAAAAACACATCATTTTCCCGAGAGTAAAGATGCCTATATCTTGGCCATTCTCTCTTCGTAAATAACATTACTAAAGATAAACTTGCATATTGATAGCGAGAAAGGTAAAGTGAAAATAACATAGAAAAAAGAGGGAAAAACTTAGCATGATCAAACAAACATAATACGTATATGAATAAACTTTAAAATACCGGAGGGCCTTTACACTTCGTTATATAAAAGTGAAAGAAAAAAGTTTGATAGAATAAAATAATTGTGACCTTTTTGAATTTCTGGTTTTATTTTTGATTATTCATTATTTCTACACTAATTGAAGTTTTTATTTTTATACTTTCTATTTTTCATTTGATGATTATGAATATAAATCAACAAATCGTTAATCATCATAAAATCGAAAAAATGTTCTATTATTTGAAAAACTGTTTTATTTTCCATAGTTATTGCTATTTTTAATTTGATATTATCATATACAAAGCATTCAGCTATTTATATTTAAAGAATAAAAATGTCATTTTTTGTAAAATTGTATTTCTTATTTTCCTAGTATCGTTAATAATCGACGGTCAATAATTAATAACAAAAACGAAGAAAAAAATGATTAATTGAGCAAGATTAACGCCATTAAAATAGTTTTTCATGTTGAAAACTCATGTGAGTCAACACATAGTTATGCTTTTTGCCATTATTTTTATTTTTATTTTCATTTATTATTAATATTATTGATGTTCTGTTTCTAATATAAAAATACTACTTATTGATCAACATTTTGATGATAAAATATACAAAACAAACGTTTAATTGAATATTTTAGCAATATTATAATATACTTTACCAGTTATGTATGTGCGATCAGTTTACCATCGTCGAACCTTATAATTTCTTGAACTTTATATTGTTTAAAGAAAAATCAACACATTAATTTTTTCACCGTATTATTTTCTTGGTTCTAGTAAACTAGCTAGAGAAACTATTATACGATCTCATCGTTAGTTGAACAACATAATAAATCAAGCGTGCGAGAATATAGTGTCATTTACTTCTAAATTCCAAAATAAAGCGAAAACAACGACTATTTTCTGCAAAAGACGTTTCTTTTATGATGTAACTCGTTGAGAGTGATAAAGTCGCGCAACTTTAAAATACTTGCACATAATTTTTCAAATGTAAAGAATATTTTGTGGTCGGTGGGCGATATATTATGAACTTTAAATCCCTTAGGGTTTGGAAAAACTAAGTTGTAATTTTTAAAATAAATTATTGGAAATTTCTAGCAACTATTAGAATAGACATTATTACACATATTTATATAATTTTGTGATAAAGTTTATAACACAAGACGATCAGGACAGTTTTCTTCTTGAATAGAATTGGCTCTATGAAAAATCTCTTTGTCTTATTACGATATGAAAAAAATCGGACAAATATATTCTGTGTACGTGTCAGAAAAACGTATATTTGAATATTTCATTCCATATATATGATGGATCTCGTTATTAATTCCCAAAATAGCATCGACATTTGCACAGATGCGAGATTGAAATTGTTTTCAGTTTAACTACTTATCCAGGAGTACCTTGCAGTTGGAAACAATAACCGCTCGTTATAAACAAACTACTTGATCCAAGGAGGCTTCGATAATCACGAATTGCACCCGCAGGTGTATACTAACAACAATTCGACGAGAATTTAATGAACTGCCAAGTTATTGTCAGGGGCAATGTAATAATGATAATGGGATATAATTTTCTCCGACGGAGAAGTTTGTTGTTGTTGAAAAATCTTTTTAATTTTATGTTTTGTCAGCATTTCTGAATTAGTGAAACCAAAATTGGAATAGTATATTATATGTATTAGCTGTATCTCCATGAAGATTTGCCTTTATCAATCTATGACGATCGGCTAAGCCAAATCAAAAATTGTGACCTAATCTTCAAAGTTCAAACACTATCCAGCAGATATCGTGCTGATTTTAGTAAATAAAATATTGCCTGAGCTGCTTATTTATAGTTAATGGCACAAAAAATTGAAGATTTCAAAGAAACTTTGAATAATGGTAGAGTTTGTGGTCTTACAAATTCATCATTGTATTTTCGTACTTTGATGATTTTTTATAATTCCATGTCAAATTTTCAGAATTCAATTGTTCAAATTTGAGATGCTAAATTTCAATCGTTTAAATTTATGCATATTGGGTACCATTTCTTGCCATGCAGTATAATGCAATAAGGATTAGTAATTTTCAGGCACTGCATAAGTAAATTTATTTCGAATAATTCATATATTTTGTTTCATACTTTTAATAATTTTTCTTGTTTTACTCACATTTTAATTTATTACTCTGTTTACAATGTC
Source organism: Ctenocephalides felis (assembly GCF_003426905.1). NCBI lineage: Eukaryota > Metazoa > Arthropoda > Insecta > Siphonaptera > Pulicidae > Ctenocephalides > Ctenocephalides felis. Next base: position 29,185,416 of record NW_020537758.1, on the reverse strand, counting down.
AATATGAGTATCGACCATAAAAGAAGTTTTATGCTTGGTTAGAGTTGGCTGTTTTACATATATATTAACGAGTACATTGTGATAAAAAAAATCATTTAAAGAATACTTATTAATGAATCATGAATAGAATATTCCAATAACCTCTAGTTTGTTACGCACAGGATCGCTAATTCCTCTACAAATGCGACGGAGATTTAGAGGTATATGTTCCTGTTAATCCGGAACCAGCGTTTTCATTGTATACGAATATATATTTTAGTAGCAGAGCTTGAATAATTTTCAGATATTCAATTGTAGTTTGAATGATGATAATGAACAAAATCAAAGAATTAAGTTTTATTGATAAAAGGCCATGTATCGTAGATGTATAATCTTATAGTTAGATTATTATACTCATTTCGTACCCTTAGAAATAAAAATAATGCAGAGTATAATGACAAGACATCAAAAATAGAATGCCAATATAAAATCCAAAAATTTGTCTCTTAAAATTAATGCTTTGTTTCATAGACGGATTCATTTAGAAATCGCACAGATCATTTGCTATTTATAAATCTTCACTAAAGAATTTTAAATTGAATGTCACGTTTTTATAGCTTGTTGAAGCAATTAAATTACTTTTTTTCAATGGACTGGGAATTGTTTCATACAGATATGAGTCAATTTTTACTATAGAACGGAACAGCAACATTTAAAAATATATTTTATATATTGAGTAATAATAATAAATTATTCGGTTTGTTTATATTCACAAAAAACGATACCGGCAAAAATGGTCAGAAGAATGAAGGCGACTTGTGCCATTATTTTATTAGTTCAAAATGACGGCATTTACATAAGATTTACTGTTGGATAAAGATTTAGATTTAGATTTAGATTTATTGGATATACAATTCACAGTATTAGAGTTAAATAACAAAACAACCAAATATAATACTACTAGAGTGCTAAACTAATTTAATTTTGTGTCTTGATTTTATGAAACTTAATATTACGTCTTCGTTTAGAGCATCTTCAAAAGTTGAGGTTCTGTATATCCATTAATTTGCAGAAATTATTAAAAAGTTTAGAAGCTCTTCTGAAAAAAGAGCAGTATCAGAGACGAAGAAAAATATTTCACAGCTAAGTAATACTGAGTTATAGCCAAAAATTGCTGTATTTTTAAGATATCACATATAATTAGTAACAATAGATATTTATAATATGAAGGGGATGGCACCACTGTATTTCTTGAAGTCAAAATTAATATATTGAGAAATGTCATAAAAACTGTTTGCTTTTTGTAAATTAATCAAAACGTTGTGGAATTTTATGATTGCTTAGTTGACGTATTTGTAAAAGTAATAATTGAACAGTTGAATACCAAAACCATCGATTGAATTAAAAGTAGTATTAAGCTTGAAAGTCGATCCTTTGATAGTTCTATTCCTTGTGACATAGTGGGAATTAGACATGGAAGATAAATTAAAATACTCGGAATATATTAGAATCTGCGAATAACCAAATTTTTAGCTGCTAATATAGAAGTTTGATCGCAATACTTTTATTTGCGTACTATGTACAAAAGTAAAATAAACAAATAATACACTTCTCTATACTTATTCTATAAAAAGTTGCGTAAACTAGTATACCACTTACTAAAAACTAACTGAAAGAAATGTAAGGCGTTCTCACATTATCTACGAACTTCAAATTGCACATCAGATAATCATGCAGCATTAAAATAAAATTAGGTACTATGCTTTTCTTTAAATTATTTTACCAATCAACGCTCTTACTAATTATAAGACGAACAACATAATACTCCGATGAGATGGCTAGGTGTTCTCACATTACATCTCGCCTTCCACGCCGCCCTGATGTCGGTTTATATAAACAACCCAATAAACGGGCCGCGCGGGTTGACTTTCATTGCGTCATTATCGTGAAAGTGTCGGCGTTTCAATAGCCGCCCTCATTCTAACCTTCGATCTACTAGACCAGGTGAGGTTAATGTGCGGGCTTTTCAAATTATCATAAAGATCAAATATTTCACAAACGATTATTCTATCAGACGATACCATGGAGCATATGATATTGAACTGCTGAACTTTCAAATTGTAATAGACATAGGCGTTGTCTGGGGAGGGCATTAAAAAATTATTGATCATGATATAATTCGACATTGATATTATATTGCGTTGTTTCTTATTATTTCTTATGTTGATGATGTGGCAGTATTTTGTACATTCATTTCTACTTTTCATCAATTTTTATATGCATATCTGCTCTAATTTAATTTAAGGAAAAATAATTATATTATAGTAATATATTTTTCTCTAAACCGCTGCGTGTGTCACATTCGAGATTACTTGCAATATTTCGTAATAGTTTTCAATTTTTCCCGTTTACTGGATTATTTCTAGAACAGCGGGAATTTTCTATAATATCGTGAAATGCGAGTCGACATTAGTACTCGTTTCTTCGAATCAAATAACACAATGTGCGAAACGTTCTGAACACTGACAGGTCAGATCCAGAAAGCATTTTAGTCGAGTAAAACATGCCTTTCATTTGAAAAATCATATTAATGGTACTTAAAAATTATTCTAATTTTTTACAATTATGCTTTGCATTAAGCAATATTAAAAACTTTTGGCAAATACTAACAATCGACAAGAATTATTACTGCTTAAGCGTGGAATATATGCAGTAATTACATATTTCTTAATTTACATATGATAAAGCTCGCAACGAATTTCTGTACTCTAAAAAATTATAATTTAATTTCTATACAGAACTTTAAATTTAAGGCGTTTATCTATATAGATTTTGGAGCCAGATTGCAATATTTTCGTTTAGGGAAATTTAGTTAATTTTACGATATTAAGTATATATTTAACAGCATTTATTGCTAAATATTTATTTCATTATTTATTTCTGTCATATTTTAATATTGAGAAAGGGCATCAAAACTTAAACGAAAAGTAGAGTAAGGTGTCTATTATTTCGTAATTCGATGTTGATATACTGTTTTGGCAAGTTCATAAGCATCCATCTGAAATAGAATAATTATTGAATGTATTTATGAAGCAATTTGAGTAGATAAACATATCAAAATTGATAAAAAGTGGAAATAGACTGGAATATATTGCTATGTATATTTCGAAGTAGAAACCGATGTCACTACTGCTTGACATCAGGTTGCTCCATAACGATGGTTTCATCTTACTATATCGTTGGCAATGTAGTTGATTGCATGTTTGTGTCAGCTGTTTTGAATTTGATTTGATAACAATGATGACGTCGTTGAAAGCAGTGCATTCGAAAATATAGTTTAACTTGGAATTTTTAGCATAAATGAAAAGTTTAATATATCCAATAAAAGTAACTTTGTCCCAATACATTTCAGGTTTACGGCAACTTATTGGATGTGAATATTTATTATTTTTCAAACAATTGAAGAATTTGCATGAATTTATATGTTAAAGTGTGGGTTTCTGTTTTATGTATCTGTTGACTCGACTAAAAGTATTTTACGCATTCGTCATTGCGAACAAGTGAGGCAGTTAGACTACGAATTGAAATTCGAGAAGCGGGATTGTCAGCGGCTTCTGTGACGAATTGAATTAAAAGTTTCCGAAATAGGCTTAAGTCAAAGTTCGGCACTCGTGCTGTAATTCCCAGAGCATTGTGTACGCAGATAAATAGTTGGAGTTATTTAATTAAAACAAAGTTTGGCTTTTGTAAATTAATATCAGTGTACGAGAAATGTAATATGAGCACTCAAATATCTACTTTATATATAGAAGATCAAATAGTTGATTTATTAGTTTATAGTATTGTTCAAATTATTTCAAATGTACGACAAAATTGTAATGTGCTTCTATAAGCGACTGATATCATCCCGAAATTCATATATAATATACCTTATTGTTACAAAATATTAGACAAAAGTTTTATATGAATAAAGTTTGTAAATTTCAACGTTGTGCTATTTTCCAATTAAGTTGCAAATACATGTATAAAATTATTCACTGAAACCTATCCCTATGTTTCTAGTAAACATGCACACAAAATATTTCATTTGCGGAATGTTGTAACCACACTCAAACCGCATGGATGAAAAAATAGCATCTACCTATTCAGGACTGTGACAGTGAAAATATTTTATCAATCGAATTCGCACTATTCGTTTTTGTTTTGGTTTTATTTTATTTTTATGTTGAAAACGTAACAAAAATCACCGTTGTATTGCAACATACTCGACTGTTATTCTAGCAAGAATTTTGACCTAAAAAAACAGATTATAGTTTGAAATGTATTGATATCTTTTTCTGCATTTTCTTATATAATAATTACTATTACAAATATTACAAAATTTCGATAGTTTAATTTATACAATTCCATACATAACATTTTATGAAGAAACAATGATTTATTTTAAGGTGATAAGAAACAATAGCGAATTCCAAATTTATATTCATAAAGTTATTTCGTTTTATTTTATTTCAATGCTCATATTTTACACAATTAATAAATGTTCATTATGTGCGTGTGCATGTGGTTAAATTATATAATATTTATATTTTATTTATAATAATTTTTAATATTTGTATATTGAATCTTAATTTACTAATAATATAAAATTTTATTATAGATATATGTGACTCAGAAGGATAGTTGGAACCCATTGCTGCTGTGGAGGTGAGTAAATATACTTTATTATTTTGAAATAGTTATAATTTAACAGTTTTTCAAAAAAGACTGATTTAATATTAAATATTCTATAATTGTTCAAAAGCTAGTAATTAGAATATTGCTAAGTGATTTTTGAGTATATATAAAATAATTTGTCACTTAAAAAAAAAAATTTGAATTGTTTAATACAATCCAAAGCCAAGATTTGTTGAATCGTTGCTAATATTCACAAGAGTTTAGTGTTATTCAGCTCAGATGTATTCAGTGATTTTCTTAATCATTGCTTTAATTAACGATAGTTTATTATTAATCAGTCGAGCTAATTCTTCGAAACTTACAGATTAAAATATTTGTCACCAAATTCTCTCAGAAAATCCTAAATCTTTGAAAAAAATTAGCTGGGTCTTATATTCAAAAATCGTAAATTTATTGTGATTTTGGTGAATGTTGGTCAAGTAATAAATTAGTTATTTTCATAATCGCGATTATTTTTATTCATCAAATAGATCGCCTTGAATTGAAATGTCATTTATACAACATCATTGGAATTTTATAACTCATATCTTTGGAATAATGGCATATTGTGAATTTTCTCCCAGGAAATCTTAATACGATTTATTTATAGTATTTCAAACAAAAATCATTTGGTTTTAGTGTTGATAATTGATAAATTTTGATAAACGTTGATCAAATTATTTATTAGAAGTTAATAATTTTTTTTTAATAAAATGTATCAATTGTTCTTGATTAAATCTATTAATCAACCGAGCCATTTCTTCGTAACTTACAGATTAAAATATTTTTGCACGATCTCTCAAAAAATCTTAAATTAATAATAGTATTCCCAAATTATTTGGGAAAAATTATCAGAACTTTGTGCTGATAGTTAATACATTTATTTTGATTTTGGTAAGTGTTGGTCAAGTTATTTATTCGCAATCACGAGTTTTTATTTTAAATAAATATATCAAAGGTTTTTGACTAACTTAATTATTTTATGTTATCGAAAAGATTGCCTTGGGATGAAATGCCACCCTCACATACGATATCAAAACTCATGGTATCCGCATATGAGTTTCGCCTCTCTCAATCCCAGTCTGCGAAAATATTTTGTCATTGCAATCCTGCATCCGTTTTTTGACCGTTCCGTTGCAAATAGAACGGAAATCACAGTCCGGCGGTGGCGGTGGCGACTGGCGGTGTGTATTGGCGGTGTGTCATTACAAGCGGTGTTGTTCGCGCGAAGCGACGTTTGCCATATTAAATTCATGAGGACGTGTGCAATGTTTCAACGGTCGAACGAACGCCACGACTCTCGACGTATGTTCAAGCAGACACAATCTGGGGACATGATTGTCGCATGGGTTAGCCGAATCATGCAACAAGGTTGGGTCTGAAAAGGAATGGGTTTTGGTAATGAATTTGTCAAAATGGATTGGCTAATTCGAAGGTTGTATTTAATTGGCTTGTCGGGAAAAAATTAAATGTTTGTCCCCAGAATGAGGTCTCTAACATTTAAGTTTCTGAATAAAATATCAATATAATTGAAATATGTTAAAATAAAATAGTGCGTATTCCAAACTACGCACTATGAATTGATAATTGGAGGTGAAAGATTTATATTATAGGCTTATTGCGGATTATTTAAATCTTGATTTTTATTTATTTTTTTATAATTTTTGAACAAAAATCAGAAGTTAATAGTCATATAACTATTGTGCAAATTTGACTTCTTCCTAGTCTTTTTGACAGATGATAACCGAAACAGTTGTCTCATCTCTGTATGATATATTATTATTACAATTTATTTATAAAGTTTTATTCTTAGTTCATCCATGCCGAGTGAAGAATATTTTCATTTGGGAACATATTGCTATCTTTACTTTCAAGTGACGGTACAAATCTAAAATAACTACACTAATCAAATGAATACTCTATTTTTAATTAAATATCAACTCTCAGATTTATAATCAAAATTATACAACTACCTATTATTTATTTATTTTACAAAAGTATTTGCTATGAATAAAATGAAAATTTTGCAGCAACCCTGAATCGGAACTGACTGTTCAACGTTATATGTCATGTTACACTATTTCTCCAAGGACTATTTGGACAGATTTCATTAAACTGAAATCCTACTGATTTATACGAATTTATATGAAATTGAAATAAATACATGTCAACAATAAATCATTCTGTAACATGAAACTATTTGATAGTAATGTATTCTTAAATGAGCATTATAAAATTAGGTCATTCAACAAAAATGGATTATCTGATTACTTACATCTGAGTCATTCAAAATATTATTATATAATTTTGAAAATATTCATTACAAATATTTTTTGTAGACAAGTGAAATGAATCCATAAAGCATATAATCGTTGTTATACCTCGAAATTTCAACGAAATTGATACAGCAATTTAAGTAGATTTTGTAATACTTGGTCTGACAAACGACTTTGCGTTGTGTTTTTGGCATATAGTCCTCAATCACTCAATATCACGATATCACCTTTCAAACATCTTCGATTTTATGAGCTATGATACACGCTTTCGTCTTATCAAATACTCGAAAACTGCCTATGTACATGTATGAGAACACTTGTCTTCGGTAGCGTTCCGGCTATGCTCTACATCAGGAGTGGCCAAGAGATCGAACTTTATTTGATCATTGCAAAATGATGAAATACTTGATAGGTGCATAAAAAAACCTAAAAACAAATCAATTTTTGCTAGTGCACTTTGCTCACTTAAGTGTTCTGTGAGCTGTAGTGATGATGTATTGTAATGAGTTTTTATTTATGCAGCAATGCCAGGTAGCGACTATTATCACTTGAAATCACATTGCTACCTGTATTTCCAAATGCAAAACGATATATGACTATTACCTGACATCAGGCTGCTCGAAGCGGGTATCGACCCACTTATCTACGAGTGAGCCCTACAAAGTAAAATAAACTAATTTAGTTATTCAAACTAAATTTATAAATGTACATTCTCTCAAAGATTAATTGCGTGTGGAAATGATAACAGAATCATTTGCCGGGCAGGAGATAGACTAGCTAAATTAATATATAAATACGTTTCCCACCTCTGTTTTGTATAAGAGACGAGTGCTTGCTATGGTAGCAATATGAGAAGGCAAAGAGGGACTATAAGTTATTAGGTTACCAACCTTATCGGAAAGCTTTTAGTACACTCGGCTGATGTGCGCTAGTGTGCTTCTTCCTCTCTGAACTTACTCAGATGTTGAACGAGCCTTTTTTCTTATTGAAACACATGGGGCTGGATGGCTGAATGGCTGGCTGACTCTATTGCTTGATGCATGCTTGTTTATAATCACTTACATGACTTGCTCCTGTGTTAACATCTAATGTCATAAGTGTATTGGATGAAAATTGTATCAGATTTCCGAAACCGGTGACGATGAATTATTAATTTATCGATTTATAGACATTTTGTGGAGCCATAGCTTGGAATACCTTTGGATAAATATAGCTATATAGAGAACGAAAATAACAAGTACTAAGAGCGATTGAAAGGAAGCATGAGATTTACTGCTTGCGCTACAAGGGCAAAATATGCAGCACATGATTTAAAATTATGATAACTGAAAAAGAGTTAGGGAAGCAAGCGCATCTATTAACATACAGCTGATTTTTAGATGTTAAATTTGAATTATTGATAGATGATTTTGAAGGTGTTGATAATATATTAGTTTGGTAGATTTTTGTGTATTATTATTTACAATATTATTTCTTTTTCATGTTTTAGACAAATGTTAGGCATGTGACATTTGCAGTTTTGCAAAATTCATAGCTTTTATACTTCTCGTAGTTCTTGTAGGTTTTAGCCACAGCATTTTTTATAGTCTCCGTCATTTTTGTTAAAGTCGTTGATTTTAATCGATTTTGTTGCTTTCACAAGATGAATTTTTTAATTATGTCTTGACTTGTTATATTAACATATTATTTATTTTGGTATTTATTATTATAGCATTTTTAAAAAAAATGCAAAAGAAGATTTCTATCATGTTTCGGAATTCTTTCATGTTTTGGACATAATTGATATCTATTAATGTATAATGTGATAAAAATTTGTTACTTTTGAAATATGAAAAATTGTTGAAAGAAGTGATTACCTATCTTGAGATTCATTTAATAAACATCAGCCTTATACAGAAAGTAATAATAAAATAAAGACAAATTTATGAAAAGAACGTTTCTGTGTTCTGGAAATATGAATATCTTCCAAAACAATGTTCGACTGAAATGCTATCTCCGCAGAAAGAATGCATACCGAGCGACGCCGAGGAACGCCCAACGCGCCACGATTCCAAGAATATTGCAGATATGTCTGATGCGACGAACAAAATAAATATTTTATTTCGCATTTAGACACCGAAAAATGCATGAACGCTTTTGTGGAATATTTTCCACGAGACGCTATTGACGTATCGCTCTATATTTTTTTCATTATTTTAATACTCTCGAAATTCTGAATTTTATTATAATTTAACTAAAACATAACTAATGTAAAAAAGTAATATTTGATCATCCAAAATACTTTGTAATAAATCATGCTAACGATGACTAATGTAATAATTCGTGCTTACAGCATCTCTACCAAAACTTTAAAAAGCGTTAAAACTTTGAACGAAAGATTGAAAAAGCAGTGGTATCGTTTTTGGATACATGAGAAAGATGATGGAGATCGATGATATTCTGGAAATATTAATGTAGAAGAATTTTATTATTAAAATTAAGAAAAGATTAACTAAAGTTAAGCACTTTTCCGCCTCCATTTCTTCTTCAATTCTTAGTGCACTTATCTGCATTTCACTATTATTACTTTTTTCATGTCTTACATATTCTGTGCTTACTTTTCAAACTTCTGTATGTATTTTTGTATTTTTATTTCACCTTTGATAGCGTCATAAAATACTGTATTACCAATTTGAAACCGAACCAGTTTTTCATACAATGCCAATCAATAAAATATTCGTTACATCTTTCTACTTTCAACCCAGCAATTATGCAACTCTACGAATAGGCAATGTTTCTGATAAAATATTCTCGAGTTATTACATATATCTTGACGTTTAAATCATTTCTGTTATTTAAATATTATACATAATATTTTATGCTTAACATTTTTAAACATCTATTATTAGAAGTTTCATTTAAATATTTTCCATTCATAATAATTTCTATTTACTTACCACGCGTTTCTCAAATTAGTCCAATTAGCAAAATATTCCACAAACGATGAGAGCTGCCTTTTTGTTTGCAACGTGATAGACAATATACAAAGTTTACCGTTGTTACCATAATTGGTAAGAAAACAGTTAATTAATATGCAAATGCAAACGTATTGATTAGTACAAGGGGTTTTACGATCACGAGCGCTTCAGCTTCTTGAGAGAGATGAACGCGAGCCAACCATTCTGCAGTGGAATACATCCAGGGCTAAGCAACATATTAGAATTCTATTCTATTATATAGAATAGAATAGAGGATATAAAAAATAAATTAATAGATGATATTCTGGAAATAAAATAAAAATTAGTATTATTTTTTTAAATATTAAAGATCGTAATTTTGGAATGGGTAGTCATACTGAAGAGAAGTCCAAGTAGAAGACTGTAAAAATTTCAAAAAAAAAACATTTTAAATGAAGTCGAGAAATCGTTGGTCTCGTATCGAAAAAGACAGTTTTGAGGAAAACGCCGTTGAACTTTTGCAAAGAAAGGTAAGAGTGAAGGATTATCTTGATCAAATAGCTATATCTCCAAAAATAATTTATATTTTGAAAATTCCTATTGTACACATGTTCATAAATAGTGAATTTCGAAGATAAGAATCAATCGATTAAGTCGAATTTTCTGGCGAGAGTATAAACTTCTTTTTGGGTACGTTAATGATTATGTGACTAAATTCAGATTAAATGAATAAATGCATGGGTGATTCAGTGGATAAATAAAAGTGAATAAATAAATGACTGAGTAGGAAATATATAGAAATTCTAAAAATTATGCAGACAAAAAATGATTGAAATTATTGAATGAACAGGCAAATAGTTTAATAAATAACTTCTTATGTAGTTGAATAAATAAATTGATAAGTGATCAAAAATTCTTTAAATGAACAAGGAAATGCATAAAAAATGTATAAATGTAATAAGTAAGCAAATGATTAAATTAAAAAAACTACGTGATTGAAATGTTTCGCGATATAATGATTAAATGATCAAATAAATAATTGATAAAATTAATAAATGATTGAATCATGACTAAAGTATTTTAAAAAATGAATGCCAAAATAATTTTAAATGATGCATGATTAACCCTCCGTCGGTCGGATATATTTTCACCTTCGAACGGTCGGAAAGGTCTGGCTGGACCACCATTCATTTTACATGCATTTATATGGGATAAATGAGTTTTTGGTGTCTTATATATTAACGATTATTAGTAGTAAATATTTATAGTTTTGATTTTTTCTTTTTCTTGCCGTTGCATGCGTTGAGCTTGCTTATAATAAAAATATTACATATTATATTATATAAAAAAATCAAGAAATATAAAAAAATCGTTGCTTTTTTTGTTAATTTTTCTGTTTCATGTCAATGAGAAACGATATTTATTCTTTTTCGGCGCCTTTGAAATGAATGTGAAATTCAAATGAAAACGAAATGAGGTCTTTGAAATGAGCTGTAAAACTCAAAGTGAAAATATAATTTCACTACAAGTTTTTCAAAAAAGAATTTCGAATGCAGTACGGGTAGAAAAATTGTTGATAATGTGTGCATTACTCATACCAATAAGTTTGGTAGGTTTTCACGGAACTCTCGTCATGAAAATACTAACATTCATGTTACAACACATAGCAAAGAATATATACAACGCAGTTTGAATAGAAAATACCATCATTGATCGACAGCTAATGAAGTTTTAGGAAAAGTCAAGAAATTTCAAGTCGATAGGATTACTAGAAGTATTTTTTTTTAATTGAAGTCGAAAAAAGTCTGGCCAGACCACGCCGACCGACCGAGGGTTAAATAATTAAATGAATAAATAACAATTAATTGAATAAATGAATAATTAAATTAAGTGATGATTATTATCAAAAGCATGTAATGTAATCAAAGTAAATAAATAAAAAATGAAGTTAAGTCTACAAATCCCTGTTTTGAAAGGCAGAGATGCCACACCGTCACTCTCGCAGTGCAATTGCAATACGTCCACCTCATTCCCTAAACTTCCTCTCCGGAACAAGCGAGCAACCCTAGGCAACCGGCAAGCAACGGCACCGAGAGAGCGTAGGAACAAGTACGAGAACAGGTTGCATACAATAAGCGGTTCGCGAGTCGCTCTTCTCCTCTGGCGAGATCCCATTGTTGATACGGCACGGTGCGGTGGCGGTTTGGATCCGTATATAATTAATGGTATCAGTTGATAGACAATTAGAGATAAACAAGTACGCAATTACGCGGCCAATTAATTCCTTCGCGGCGCATGCTAATTGAAATGCAAAACGCAAGAGGCAGACGAGTGAGTGGACCACTCGCCGTTACTATATGGATAGATTAAGAGCTGGTGAATATTAATTTAATTTTGTATGCATCTGTGCATATAATCTTTAGTCGAAGCAGGGGAGACGGTAGTGACAGTCAAAACAGCTAAACTATACTGGTTTGGAAATACTGTCCAGGAGCAGAAATTAAGTATGTTCATTTGAAAGTGTTTTCAGTAGGGTAGACCGGGACTAGTTGAGCATAGGGGCAAGTGGAGCAATCGAAGTATCTCGAAAACTATTCACCGTCCGTTTAGGCATTATATGGCGGAAAGATAGAGGTTTGGGAGAAATAAACATCCCGCGATCGCTAGTGGCCGCTGGTTAAATGAGTGAGGCTAACGGGCGTTTTGTTTTTTTTGAGGCCAAAAGTAAAACAATAATTCATCACGAGTTTTCGTCTGGTTTAGTCAAATGTTATTTATTTTTAAGTTTATGAGGTAAATGTCTTCTTCCATATAATTATCGTACTTTTAATATGTACAGAGATTCTGGGTATAATTCTCATGTTTTTTTATGACCTCACTTTTATTTTGAAATTCCGAGTTGGGGTTAGTTGAGCATACTTGCTAAACTTGTTCTGTCACTAAGAAAATTATCATTAACTTCCAGAAATTAATTATTATTTTTAAGTTTTAAGCTAAGTCTATGAGTAAAAATATAAAGAAACAAGTATTTAAACAAAAATACTGAATATAATGGTAAAATAATTCCTAAGATACGATATTGTTTTGTTGATTCTATTTTTGGTTTATTATTCAGAGAAGATCACTATAAGTTTTGTTTTCTCTGTCAATATAGAACTGGTTATTAAAAACTTATTTTATTTCATCACTAATCGACATTGCACCTATGATTTCATTATACTTTCTTAGTGCTCAATTTGCCCCACCTATGGGGTACATTGAACATACTTGACTTTTTGCATTTAAACAGCTGTAGCTTTTATATTTTACTTATTACCAACAAAATAGTATTAACACTTTTGTTAAGCGATAAACAACGAAATCTATTAAGACGTATAGCAATTTATTAAGACTTTTCTTCGAGGAACTACATCCGTTTAAGTAAAAATTTGTTCAACTATCCCCGCCCTACTCTATTGCTTTAAGTCAGCACCCTAGATTAACATGATCTGTTGACCGTAATGCTTCTAAAGAGTCAAAAATAAGTTTTTTTGTCCGATTTCTTTTAATAATAACTGCTACTTGTATATGGATAGATCACTTTGTTATTTTTCCGTAAGTTGAACATTAGCAGGTGATTACTATCTATTAGATTTGTTTCAAGTGACATGTATAAGTGTATGTAGAAAAATCTAACTTAACTTAGACAAAATACGAAAAAAATTAGGAAAGAAAAATTTAATACAAGGTAACAAAAGATTTTATAAAAAAGTTTTATTTTATATTGCTATATTAATAAGTTTTGGCTTTCATGTTGTGTTTTGTTGTTTTTCAATCTATTTTTATGCCTGTCACAAACGTCCTGAAGGTGTATTTTTTGTACCGGTGAAACAACATATATGTAGTTTTTTTCTCATGTATACATGTATTATCTATAATCATCGTTACGCATAGCTTTTTTTGTAAAATTTTCTAACTATAAGATTTATTTTTGTTTATGAAAATAATATACTTTTCTCAGCTCTTGTATTATTACCTGAGCTAAAATTGAATTCGTTTTCATGGTAAAGGACCAGTGATTAGCTACTATTGTGCATTATTACCAGTCTGAAGAGATTCTTCCTAAATGAAATTGCTGCCGATTACAGGCTTTTGAGCTGAATAAAAGGTGAAATTATATTTCTCATAAAGAACACTCGGTCTGCAGATGATGCGATAAGATGACTGCGTAATAGTTAATTAAATTATTTTATTAAATACAGAAAAGCTTTCCATTCTTTCAGATTCGCTATACCTATTTACATTCTTATTTTTTTAATTTATTTCGTTGAATTTAACATAAAAATTTTGTAATTTTTAACTCGAAAGAGAAGCTTTTTGATAAGAATTATTTATTTTAATTGATATTGCTTAAGTAAATATTCATCCTTTCTATTAGTTAACGCCTAAGCTCAACCCTATCTAATTATATAAATATGTTTTAATACTCTTCATACAGGATGCCAATAATGAAACCTAATCCCCTTTATTGCACTATTTTTAATTCACATTTGAAGGGTTATGTACACGTGATGAAAATAAATATACTATAGGAGTATAAAATATTTTGATTTTGTTACACCGTGGACCTGCCTTCGAGAGTTTATAACATGCAAATAGTCGTTATTAATCAAAACATGCTCCAAGCATATGGCACATACAGATCTAACGAGCTAGGTCATTTTATCATTTTATCATTTTAACCGTTGTCAATGCCATGTGACATTTTGGACAAACAACTGTTTCTTGTAGGCATCGATTCGTGTTTTGTGAGCCCGGCGCGGTTTCGAGTGTCGTCTCTAACCAACCTTATTGTTCTCGGATTTCTCTTGTATCCGCCGATATTTCTTAACAGGATGAGACGTTTCTAGTTTTTCTATCAGTTTCGGAAGAAAACGCTTTTATGCTGTGACTTTAGTGTAGTTTTTCTGATATTTCTGAATTACGGATATTACTCTGGCAGATGAAATTGCTGTTCAATGTTATATTAGATTAGCTTTTACTCTGCTCTTGCGATTATACCATAATTTCTTGGAGGCTATATAAGTAAAATTTTCTATTATTAGTAGTACCAATTTTTCCAATTTATATATATGTGATTGTCATGCTCATACGCATATAGTTGATAATTTTTATAATAAACTCGGGAATTGTCTTGGTTTTATTAATATTTTTCTCAAAATGTAAAAATTCTGTATATTTCATCTCGAATTAAAGAATTATGGGAATGTGAATGGGAATTGTTAAAAAAGTTCTCTGAATACTGCATGATTTTCAATGAATTCATTAACAAAAGCATTTTCTATTGTTTTTTTCAATAAAACCATCATGAGATTTATACAATTTAATCTAATTAAAAATATTAAATTATTTGTATGAATATTTCTATTGAATTGCAACAGCGTGATAATATATTACAACAATTGTATATTGTATAACGATTGCAGGAGTGTTTATAAATATTATTCAATTCTAAAATATTTACTATGCCATATTATTATTAATTTTTATAAAATAATTATATGTTAGATTATTCATTTATATTCATACATAAAATCGCTATATATTGAAAATTTAATTCATAAGCCCGAAACATGCATGATATAATACTAATGCTCATCGTTATTATGTAAAATTTAAACACAGATCATTTTTCAGTTATTATAATATAATTGGGTCATATCAGATATTAGATAATTTTATTGCAACAATATATTACACTGATCTATTTAATTATAACGTTTAATTCACAATAAAAATAAATATAAATTCAATTTAAAAAATATTGGTCACGTTTTTAATAAATTCTACATCATTTGTACTATTTTTGTGGCATTAATAGTTTTTACAATATTTTAGTTAACGGTTACCTCAGATTAAAACTAATTAGTTAATTTTTATTTTATTTTGTATTTACAGCATACATTATCGAGATGCTAAATTTTACTAAATCCATTGTGCCTATATACGGACTATTACAAATAAAAACAGGAAATATATAAGATATGAATATCCCATACAAAATATGGTAAGCATTCACGTATCAATAATACATTTCCTATTCGTAATCAGATACAGAAACGAAAATAAACGCTTACTACGCACAATGGATTCTTTCCGAATTTTTCACGGGCAACAGAACGATCCCCGAACATATGTATAATACAAGATTCGTAAATAGATATGGACGGAACCTAATTTGAATCCGAAAAGTGGATGCTTGTTGAGGTAGGATATGTATGAAAAGCATATATTTTGTTACCAACAAGGAAGAATGAATATTGTGATTGGTGTAAATGAAATAGGATTTTGAAATTCATATTATTTATCATTTTGCGTCTTCTTATAGTATATCATTAAATTTGATTGTTTCTGCCATTATTTATCGGTTTGTCCTCTAAATGTTTGCTATATTAACCAGATAATTGTGCCGCTCTCATGGCATAGAGCGCAGAGTCATCCCGATCCAATCAAATGAACAGTATATTTATATTTATCAGTGTAAAATGTTGAATGAAAAATATTTTACAAAATTGAAAATTTTTATTACTGTGTTTACAAAATACGAAAGCAAAAGGAAAAGGAAAACTCAATACAAGAAAAAAAATACAAAGATTTCCTGTTAGCTTTGTTTAAATAATTATGTTTTATTATTTTTATGGTTTTATGGTTTATTATATTCATAAGTCTATATAAAACCATATATATTTAGAGCTATTATTTTTTAATGTTGATTTAGGCCTGTCACAACCGTCCTAGGGGTGTAGCATGCATTGTATATGTGAATATGTATGTAATACATCCACTAAACATTATAAATTATATAAAATAATTCAGTTTGCTTCAGAATATTCTGAATCTCACAGAATTATCGCTTTACGTTCAAAGGTGGTTACTTTTTCGAGAGACAATGGAAAGATCGCTTTACAAGGAGAATAAAGTAAAGTAAAAATCGCAGCATTTCAATGATACCCTTCCGTTTGTAAATAATTCTTTCGAGTTTTTAATGAGGAGCGAGAACAAGCTTTCTTTTATGTAAAAAGTGCCGGTAAATGAAAATCAGTTGTCGCATTTCCGTGTTCGTCGTTTCGTCCTGGGTCGCATTTCTCACAGTCATTGTTGTTAGGCGACATAAGGTAAAAGCATTTTATGGATTGAAAAAGAGTGTTTCTGCCTTCCTGTCCCTCTGCCTTCCTTCTGCCGATATTGATCAGCGGCCAGGCGGCTACTAAAAGTAATTGGTTCTTTTAAAGTCTATCACAGTTTTCCATTATTCCGTACGACGGTGGCTATTCAATGCAGAAACAGATTTTTCTGTTTTACGCAAAAAACTTGGAAATTTCAAAGCTGAGGTTTATTATTGTATTACTTTTATTCATCAGATTCTACTGAAGTTCGTGAAATTGATTGCACGCCGCGAACGTTTTGAATAAATAAGTAATTTATAGCTAAAATCAATACCGAAAGCATATCTTGTTGAGTTGCATACTTTATTCAGAACTATAATAACTATTCTAACTTAATTATATGTTATTGATTTTATTGCAAGTAAAATGTTTATACAAATAGTAATATTAATAATTAAATATATGTTTTTGAGGTATATTCAATATTTGTTTCGGACTAACTGCATATTTACTGAACTTTACATAAAGTTTCGCAAAAATGCATAGAAATTTGACATACTGGACTTAACAAAATTTTAAATTGTTTACATTTTATTGCATGGACCTTCTGCTTTATATTGATCTTTAATATTGGTTGGAATCTAATGATATCCCGAAGTTTTTACAACTAAACGATTATAAGCAGCTGTTTGAGAAAAAGCATGATTTTGAAATTTTTCATTTGATTTAAAATATAGCTATTTTGATCGTTATAAATTGTTATGTAATGTTGAATTACTAGCATAATTATATATCAAAAACGTTTCTAATATCTCGTACTTATGAGGCTATAAATATAGAATGAAAAGTAAGTCTTGGCACATTTTTTCAATACATATATAATTATAACTTCTCAATCTATAATTATAACTTCTCAATTATAAATTCTCAATCATCAAGATAATTATAACTATAACTAAAATTAAAATATATCATAACTATAATATTTTTGTAAATTGGTTTGTGTTTCATTTAAATTTGTTTTATTTTTGGAATTTGTACTTTGGTTTCTGAATTAGTTGAAGTATGTATTATTGTGTACAAAAACGTAGAACTTTCTTAGTTTTAATAGCGATTTTATATTAAAAACTACATGAGCAAAAATATATGAAATGATATAAATAATTTATAAATATTGATATTATACTAATGGGTTGGTAAAATACTAAAATACATATAAAAGTTTAGATAGTTGCATATAAGATTTCGAATAGAAGAGATGGCCAAGATAGTTTTATATTTCTTTTTCAGAGACAAATGATTGACAAGAAAATCCATATTTCACTGCTGAATGTGGAAGCAATTTTATAGAAAGTGTGTGATTTGAAATTTGAAAATTATCAGCAATTAAAAATCGTATTTTGCATCTCAATATAACTTTGTAAGCCAACGTTGAAATTCAAACCATCCATTTAATTCTAAATTCTCCTGTTCAATTTTCTACTCGTACGGATTTTTTCAATTGTTAATGCCTTGGTATTTTGTTTTATTGTACGGTTTGTCTAGAATATATTTAAAGTGTGTAAAAACATACATTTAAGTACGTGACTAAATTTGGCTTTATAAATATTTACTGCTAATTCTAAATCATGCAAACCTGATAAAAAAGCAATTCTATCATTTACTTGTCAGTGTATATTGGATTACAAATGACATCCGATTAGCCGGAACTAAGAAAGGGCAACTAAGAAAAGGATGCTGCGTTGGGGCCATTGTATTGCACGGACCACTAAATTAATATTAAAGGAACACATAAATCTCCACACAGCTTGGATATTTATCTCAATTATCTCTTATTCTGACCGATTATGTATGAAGGCGTTACCGCACACAATGGCATCTGATTTCTTTTCTCAGGGTACACTTGATTTATAGGCTCATAGAATTTTTTTCAAAACTAGTGGAGTATCAAATTGAATCTCAAAAAATTATATATGTTTAGTATGGAACCCATTTTTTCAAAAAATATAAATATAGTAACTAATAATTTACTCTCAAACTCTATCAAGTATAATAATTCAATATGCATTTGATACCCAAAGCCTGTTGTATTACAATTTGTTGATGTCAATCCAATCCCTTATTTTCGATGATACAAAAGCGAATTCTTGATTCAGAAATGTATCAATGGAAAGTTTAATTCATCTCTATGTAGATTATAATTAATTATCACGACAAAGTTTTCAAATTCTCCAACGGCTGCAAAGGAGAATCGTCACATCAAACGATATCCGATTCGTATTAAATTCGCAACGTGGTTTTGTACAATTAACTTTTGCTTTTCGTATAATTTTGCTCTACGAGTAGAAAATTGAGCAGGGGAATTTAGTATTAAATGGATGGTTTGAATTTTAATGTTGGCTTACAAAGTTATATTGAAAACGACTTTTAATTGCTAATAATTTTCAAATTTCAAATCACACACATCTTCCTATAAAATTGCTTCAATATACAGAACAATCATTTGTCTCTGAATTATTGTATACTGCAAAAAAATAGTGGTAATATTATTATCAAATAAGAATAAAATATAGAACAGTCTTGACCATCTTTTCTACGCGAAATCATATATACAAATATTTTGATTTAGAAATATCTAAATTTTATATGAATTTTAATATATTATCAACTCTTATACTTACAAAATATTTATATCATTTCACATATTTTTGCTAATGTAGTTTTTTAATATAAAAAAGCTAATGAAATGATTATTTATCTTCATTATAAACTTAAACAAAAACAGCATAGCATTCAAATTGAATATATTTCATTATTATAATTTTAATTATACACAGGCGTATGTCTGTTATTGAAATACTACAATTATATTTAATAATAGCGTTCGCTCAAAATAATTTACTTTCTGAAATTTATATTTTAAAATAAATTAAAAACACATTCTATCTGCAATATGCTCGCTACGCGTAACGCATTTTCATTTGCATTCATAACATTATATGTCAAAAGCAAATTCATGCAAGACTAGATTTAAATTTTAGATTTTTGGCATTTTATTAAAACGTAACTAGTATAAAAACAGAAATACGATTTTCAGATAGAAATAAAAAAATATACAAACGGACCTTAATTTTTAATATGTAAAATTAAATAAAATTCTAATTTATCTGTGTGATACTAAATTATATATTTAATGTCTTCAAAAGTTATCAACACAAATATATTTTAAGTATTGAAAAAAAAAATTCTGTTTGAAAATAAATCTTTAGAGTAATCCTGTCACATATCTCTGTCTACCCTTACAATTTCTTTTTTATTTTGAAGTTCTACTTCTACTGTCAATTTCTTGTAAATATTTTTTTTATATTTTGAATATAATAAAATACATTTTAATTGTTATATAGTAAGTACATTTAAGTTGTTATAAGTAACTAATTAAAAAGTTTCTTTATTTGGCCAATGTTTTTGTAGTTTTTTGTTAAATTTCTCAACTGAATACCCATACATTTGACCGTTATCCAACTGCATCCTGTATGTAAAAGTGCATTCTAATAAACATATTTCTCGTTTTATTAAATAGTTTAAATAGTTTGAAATTGTACGCAGAATGAAATAGCTGGTAGTTACATGGGGCAGGTATTTAATTATCTCTTGTTCTGCTGCAACAGGCCAATATTAAAATTACATCAAACCCGTTGGACGCTTTATTGAAAACCGTCCGCACAGAAATATCTGCTAATTTGCGTTTGACATGATTGGTCTATTTGACTATTGAAATTTGTGCAATTATCCGGAAATTAGGCAAACTATTCAATTGCAAATCATACGTGGAATGATAAATTGGATACAAAATTTTCTGAAATATAATGTGTTAAAGTGTGAAGTAAACGCGTTCAAATATTATTAATTTTTTGTTTATGACTTGAATTTGGTAATATTTTGACTGTGGGTTCAAGGCGAATGTAATAACATATATTCTTTTATAAGGGTCTTTAATATCTCTTTATTTCACTGTACAAAAAAATTAAGTTTTATTATTATTTAATTCAATTATTTTTTACCAAGATAAAATATTCAATTATTTTTCAGTTCTGCGTATTTTTCACGGATAAGTATATCTAGTCAGCAACTGCGAGCAAAGCACAACTTTCTCTATAAGATCCGTTCAAATCTTACAAAAAATTCTATTGGCAGCAGAGCTACAATATATTTTGAGTATTTGCAAACATGAAAAGCAAAAATAACTATTCTTTACTTGAAAGCAGCTTACAAAGTAATCAAATATTTTCTACTTTCAAATGTAATAAAATCATATTCAAGTAATAAAATCATTAGTCACAACCACCCAGTTCTAATTCGAATATTATTCACGCGTCCCAGGACGATCGTTTCTTGGATTTGGCTTCAGAGAATCAGTCACAACTTCCAGCTAACGCTTTTGACTCACGAAAATATTTTTATATTCGTTGTTATAAAGAAGATTGCTATAATAGTAATTAATAAAGATATTTATATAGACTATAAATTATTTTTTTTTAATAGTGCAGATTGCTGATATTTTTTACAAAATGTCCAAAGTCTCTATAACGATGCAGGTTTATTATCGTTACAATTATAAAAATTATAATAGTAATATTACAATAACTGAACTTAAATTGAATATAGTCACTGGGCTGTTTGAGACATCAATTTCAAAAAGATTGCAGAAGAAGCTGCCCAAATATAATATTGAAGTCTCCCCTTCCAACTACCACAACTTTATATGAACAGAATTGTTGAGTCACTTATTGAAGTGATTCTCTAACCATTAATATGATATTTATCATATTAATTTATATGTGTGTTTTGCAAATTATATGAACTTCCCTATAATAAAATAAGAGAGATATTCTATTAAATTCAATTTTTGAAATCGGTGCAGATGTTTCGAGAGTATTTCGATGAAATGTGATATTTTAGCTCATAAACTCACACACTTTATATACATTCTTTTGAAAATTTTAGTCCCAAGCAATGCAGAATGACTTGGGATGTCGAGTGAACATTAAATTAGCGAATCGGATTTTTTGGCAAAAACATAAACTTTAAGTTCCAAATATAAAAAGGAATATCACAACAAATAGTATTTGGATTAAATGTACCTTGTACTAGTACTACGTTCATTTCATTTTCTTAATTTGTTAACGTGTAACCTTAAAAAATGACGCAGTATATAAATAGATAAACCGTAGCAGAATTAGAAAAAATATGGAATGTTTTATTATTAAAGTTACAGCTTGTTAGCAAAGTATCTCTGGATTTCAAACTTATCGCAATTTGTTCTTTTAAAAACATTACCATAGTAGTGAGAAATTTGCTATATATCCTGTGATGATATAGAATTTTTGAATCCTTCACAAGTCTGTGACGACCTAAAACTGTATTCTGTATTCGGAGACACAATTCCTCGGGAAAACTTTTGCGTCCTTTTGACTTTCCCGCCCGCATCTTAGGAATAGCACGAACAAAAGGACCGAGAAGACAATGGAATCAAATAAATGATAAATTTGATTCGATTTATAGAACTCTATATAGAAGATCGGTTTCTGTATCGGAAATTTTTTACTCATTTGTTAACGGTAAATTTTATTTTATTTCTGCGATATAGGCACGTGTAGGTTCTGATTCGAACATGGATCTCTTTAAAAAAGTAAATTTACAAATAATAACTTAAGTCGTTTTTATATGAAATATTTATGTCAGTTAATATAATAAAATTTACCATTTATATATAGAGTAGGGCGGGGCACAAAGATCCAACTTGACTTTGAGTAATTATACTGACTAAACCAAATAAACTACATCACAACACACAATACGTATCAAACAAACAACTATTTAACTAATTTATAATTTCTAATGATTGAATTGTATTTTTTTACAATTTTTCTAAATAAATCATTTGTCCCATTGGCGCGAACAAGTCCAATGCCTTATTTTTTTTTTTAAAGAAATTATACGAAATAATAGGTACAACATTCAACCAAAACATAATATAAATGTCATGAGTACATTTTTCACAAAGATATACAGCCTTGATCTGCTATATCAGCAGAGTTGGTATATCTATTAATTTGATTTATTTCTTGTGAAATTGTCTTTTTAACTTAAATTAACTCTTTTTTATTGTTTACTTTTTTGTCAGATTATATAAAAAAACTGTTGAATCTGAATTGAGATTAATCATACATTTTATAAATAAATTAAATAGCAGACACTTAACTAACAGTATTAATTAAATAACAGACTAAAAATTATATTAAGGTCTCGTAAACTAAACAACAGTATTCACAAGCAAAAAATACTACCAACGCAATAAAATACATTTGTTATGGATTTTCAAATATGAACGCTCGTCGCATGTTAGCGACATAGTATTATTGAGGTAATGCCTAATTATACATCTTTTTTTTTTCTACTTCCAAAAGTTATTATTGAAATATTTCTAACTTGGTTTAGAGATATAGGTGGTGGACCTTTAAGCCATACTCTACCCTATATAGCGTGTTCACTTATACAATTATATACCCGACAATATCATTAATATTGTTAAAATTCAAGAATTTTTATGAGTCTAAAAAAGCAATCAATTCTGATTTAATATAACCGCGCGGAAAGCTACATTATCATGGACCGCTTTATAACATTTTAATAAATATAATGGCTAAATTCGACTAAGCCCGCGATAATTAAGCAATTTCTTACCAACTTTGCGCTTCCTCCTCGTGATCCATTAGGAAATTATCTCCTGATCTGTAAACCTTTTTCGTTGTGTAACGTTTCCGTAATGGTTAATCAATAAATAACCTAGTACACCAGTATATAGGATAATTGTTTTATATTAAATAAGGAAAGATATATTTTAAATTTAAAACGTGATTTATAGTTATAGTTTAATTTTATGATCATTAAATAGTGCACGGTCTTGCATGATTGATTGTTGAGCTGTATTAGATGCATCATCAAGTGGAATATCTCATTCAGCATTGCAATATTTGAAATTATATACCAATATCCCATTCAGCATCGCATGTAAACTTATATTATCACTTCATTTATCTGGTTATTCCACGAGCAAAATGAAATGTCTTCGATACAAATAGTTATCTCCAATACCGATTTTTCTTGGAATATCATAAATACGTTCAACGAGAAAATAAAAGCAAAACAATTTGAATATAAATCAATTTCTGTTTGCGGACGAAGACATTGTACAAGAATAAACATCAGCGGAAATAGAACAATCATAATGCATAATAAAACAACAAGACCGCAAGATGTTTAAAGAAGTACAAAGTAGAAGTGGATGTCTCAATGCAATCTCATTTTGCATTCTGCGTTATTGCCGTCATAATTTTAAATCTACATATGGATGATGGAAGCAGCAGGATGTCAGGAAAATGTGAAGTGAAAATGGTATAAATATGCAAATGTGATTCTTATAGTATACGTAAAAATGATAGGAAGATTCCTTCCTTTGCGAAAAACGAAAATATACACAAGCGGCGAATGAATCAATGATATCTGTCATACAAATATGCTTTCACATATGAAACCCTATCTGGAAATTATTGTTTTCGGAATGTTTTAATTAATATATGTATAAATATAAATCCAAATAGGTTGGGAATAGCTGACTTAGATTTTTGGGCTAAATTTTTATGATTTTGAATACGTTACTTAACATTTCTGATGAATTTGTTTTAGCATATTTATTGACCAGTGAATTTTAATAAAATATTTTACTTTATTAAGAACAATAAATGGCAATTCCTAACATTGCCTTTCTCATTGGCGTCTTCATTTTTTTTGCCACTTTTATTATTAAATTGTACTTTACCTTTTATTTATTTTATTTTAACTATTATTTTTATTTTTCTCAATAAAGGATATTTTTTATTAATTCAAATTTAAATCATTACAATTCTACTTTCGTCAACATATCTTTCAGGTTTTTATTCATTTTTTTCATAGATATTACAAGTTTAACTTGTGTTAGACCTGAAGATTTTTTACTATGCGTTTATAGTTATAATATATAAAAAAAACTTTTTTCAACTTTTTTGTAAGTATATATTACTCTTATAAAACTTTCAAGGAATAATAAAAAACATTTGGTTTTGTACCTATCCAAGTGCAAATAATGGACTAAAATGAATTTACTTAGCTTTTCAAAAAAATTAATTCAAAATGAAGAAATAACTTATCTTTTCACTTTATCTTAAAAGAGCACATTTATTTTCAATAATTGTGTATAAATATTTATATTATATATTTGGGTAATTGCATGAATTTATTGTGCTCATTTTGCGATTTATTAACTAATTTTTAATAATAATCGACAACCTAGGAGTTTTCTATCGATAAATTAACATTTGTAAATCATGAATTATATATATATATATATATATGGCGGTATCAAGCAGGCTGGTTTTGATTTGTAAAAAACAATCGGACATGTCATGTATATTTTTGATATCGAAATATTTTTACAGTTAATAAATTTATATTTTTTTATTATGTTGGGAGTTTCTAATTAAATATAATATCATAATCATTACAACTCCCACATTGGTGACTCACGACGATGGAGATGAAGATAAAGGAGTTTTATTTTTCGAAGATTTAAGAAAAATTGATTTTGACGCAGCACCATAATCACTGGTCTTCAGTGACGACCTATAAGGTATGTCCAGTCCAATCCATCATAGTTAACGCACTTACTATCTGGATCAGACTTCCGAGGTTACTCATTTGGTATACCCAGACCTCAGTGTTTATTGCTGACAGAAAAAATAATTTGGAGCCTGAACTTTTCATTGGAATGCAATTCAACCTCTCTTTCTCTGTTAACTCAACAAATCGTCTTATAATGCTACCTCCCATTATCGGTGACAACGACGAATCAAAACAAAATTTGACATAATTTATTGGATTCCACAATTCTGGACTCTTATGTCAAAGAAACCAATTATCCTGATTTGGATAAAGAGCCAACTTCTTTCTCTGATCGGAACTCATCAGATACGAATGCAACGCTTGCAGAAATGGAAACTGTACCCATAAATTATGCATTCTAAACATTAAGTTATTCTGATATAACTAATACCCATTAGATCGAGAACATTATGCAGAATATGGAGTTGATGGCAGGTCAAATCACCACATACAGTGGATCTGCTGACGAAACATGGAAATTTGTAATTGACCAGTATTACAACACTGGTCTGCTATAATCTGCTTTCCCACCACATTTTTATAACGTGTTTCCCTGTATTTTTTTTTTTTTTAAACTGTGAGATCAACACTGGGCAGGGAGTGTGTGGCGGTATCAAGCAGGCTGGTTTTGATTTGTAAAAAACAATCGGACATGTCATGTATATTTTTGATATCGAAATATTTTTACAGTTAATAAATTTATATTTTTTTATTATGTTGGGAGTTTCTAGTTAAATATAATATCATAATCATTACAACTCCCACATATATATATATATATATATATATATATATATATATATATATGAAGTTTATTGATAGAAGTGTTTTATTGTTCAGTTAGTTTGAATTTATGCTATTTTCTGTACTTCATCATAAAAGTAAATTCGTATCTATTATTTGTTAGGCAATTTCATAATATAGGCAATAGTATGCAAAGAACATACAAATTATTTTATTTAATTGGCAATTAGTGAAACAATTGTTCAAAATTATCAAATGCAAAATGTTTTTTTTTTGTATTCCATGTTGCTAATAATAATTTTCTACAATATAAAAACTGTTTCATATCGTTCCTCTGTATTGTTATTTGCAAACGTGTTTTTGTGCATAGCTATTTAACTGCAATTGTTTCAAGAATTTCTTCGCAACAAAGGATGCGTTCATGTTGGTGGAATTAAATTACAAATGTTAATTAATACGCTTGAATAAAACGAAATGCACTTGCTCAATGCAGAATGAAAACATATTAAAATAGCTGCAGTTTTCTATGTTTTATTTCTGCAATTGTATGATAATTTACATATATTAAAGTATGATTTTTTTCATTCATAATTTTATTAACTCATTTTGTAATTTTGAAAAGTTGTTTATTGAAATCGTCAGAATTCACACATTTAATTCGATATTTGCTTGGATCTATCGAATTTGGTTCAGAAATTGCTTCATTTTTATTATAGTTCAAGGTAATATAATAGTTCGAGGAAACCATATTTAATCATTGCAGTTTTTTGTACCAAAATAGAACTAAACGTTTTAGTGCAGTGCAGATGGTATAGATTTATGATTTATACATTGTTTATGGAGAAGTGTGATTCCTTTGTTTCGGAATTCTACTGTTCTTATTTAAAGCTGCAATATTTGGTGCTTAATTCCGCAAACGCTTTCTGTCGTCTTCTGCCTTCTGGACAAATGTGCATAAACTGATATCATATTTCAGCGTTGTTCAGCCAGCTTTAATCTCCAGTATTTAATAAAACATTGCAAATAACAAAGAATGATTACGACTCATCTCCGCTCTCATTATCTTCTTGAATTGTCCATTGTCAGAACTCGAAGTGTGGTAATGACAGGCTTTGCTCACGTCTGCACAAGTTTGCGACGTCTATATAAATCTCATACATAAATAACCAGGATTAACGAAGCACAGACGAACGCCTTGGGTTATTCGTCATATCAAATCTTTGTCTTGCCTTTAAGTAAAGGGCTTCATTACGCGAATTATTTTCAAACTAAAAATATTAATTGCACTCTGATATTGTTTGCATCTTATTAATGCTTCGATTTATTTTTAAGTGAATCTGATATTTACCAGCTCTATTCGCGGATTCGCTTGCTGCTCAGTTGCAGCAAAATAGGATTTTTAATATAAAAGAAGTCGATGGATACGCGTTCACCTTTATTAATTTAATTCGCGAGATACCTATATAGTTAATCATTGAGTTAAAAAATGTAAGATAAAAAAGTAATCTATTCAAGAATACCTAACAATATATGTTGTATCAAATTTGTCTGTTTATTCAAGTGAAGGGTTTTATTATTTTTTCATTTTTTTAACTAAACATATTATTTGTTATCTTATTTAGTATAAGTATTATTGTTCGGAGAATTGCATATGCAAATTTTTTCAAAGCAAAGGAAATACGTTTATACATTTCAGACTAGGACTTTTGTCTGGGTATGTCAGATTCGATACTGCTTGGGTATAATATCGCCGACTTAAAACCTCCGCTTATCTCTTGCCTCTTGTCTCCACGGAAACCGTCGTTAGGCAGTCCTTTATGAGGAGAGGGCCTAAAATGCTAAGATTTTTTCTCTTAATTATACTCTTCTTCTAACTAGTTACATTCGCTCTTCTTTCCAAAGATCGCAAGTCTATCAAAACTTCGGTATTGAAGTATATTTGTATATACGTTAATATGTGTGTAATGATTGTTTTTATATTACGGTTTTATGCACTACTAAACATTGTCTAACACACTAAAGATGAAACTCACCAAAGTCTCTAACATAATTTAATAAAAACAGTGAAACAAATAGTATAGTGAGATAATGCTTTCTAAGATGATGTATATAATATGTCTATGTGTATAAATTTTAACTAAAATCTGTACGCAATGCGTACATTGCATTTGCCATAGATTCGCATTTTATACTTTCAGAAATATTATTAGCACTTTGCTTGGTATAAATTTTACAGAATTTTAATTCTCACATTGTTTTAAAATCTGATACGTACGATTTTACAAATATTTTTTTTTATAAATCTTCCAGAATGCTACAGTTACACTTGAAATAAATTTGTCAATACTTTGATACGGACATTGCTTGCAGATCCTTGTCAATTTTCGGTTTAAGTGAGATCATTACCCTTTCTGCGTTGGAAGCGACGGCACCTTTACCGCAGACGTCCTTTGAATAATAAAATGTATTTTATGACTGACGTCACGTAATTTTACAGCTCTACTGCTTCTCGAATATACGTAGATATCCCCTGGATCTAGGGAGTACGTAAAATTCAGATCAGCACGTAGCCGCAATTCCGCAATCCACTTGCTACAAACTGACACCCAGAATTTTGCAAGGAGAACTCTACAAGACTTATTTGTCCCGATTGTCCTAGTGTGAAAACCATTTATTTTTTGCATATATAATTTGAAAAATTTAATAACAAGCTTAATTTCTTGAATACAGCTGTTAATTTATACTATATTTTATTACATCTGTCATTCTGTCATTCATCGTATTTTACTACTACATCCATTCAATCATTTTCTATATTTCTATTTTTCATAAAATTATAGCAAATTGATTTAAATTCTATCTGAAATTTTAATTTAATAAATTAATTAATGTAAAAAAGTTAGCTTCTTAATTTGTGTCATCAACAACATTATTTTCTCATATACACAACAGTTCACAATGATCTTCGATTGAACTAATAGCTACTACTAATTCAAAATCATCAAATTTAAATTCAAAGAATATTTATATTTGTATATAAATTAATATCAACAATATAATATAATGAGTAGTACAGCCCTAGAGCAGGATTGTAAACTGAGTTAAACGCCAACATGATTCGGGGAAGAAAAGGATGAGAGGTTGCTCATTCACATTGCAGTGTCTGAAAATGGGCTATTTTTCATAGGAAACATGTTTTTCATCTATATTTTCAAGTAAAAATGGATATCGCTGCTGCACAATGTCAGGTTGTTCAGAGCGGGGTTTAAACTCCGAAGTCCGTGCTTCTGATCGTTTTCGTATTTCTAGATAATTTACTTTCTAGACAATTATTACTCATCTGATTAAGTATTTTTTATAAGAATGGGAAATATTTTTCTTATATATCCGTGATACCTAATCCCAAACAAGCATTTATAGTAAACGGTTTGAGCATTCCGGAGTTCAAAATACTTTACTTTAATACTATAATATAGTGGCTATAGGTATGCGGTTTATAAATGTCAAAAATCTTTCCGACTCTGCAAAAATATTTCCAAAATAAAATACTATCAATTTCAGTATTTTCATTTCATTCGGGAAATTCTGTGGTAAACAAATTATAGCTGTATGTTTGAACTACTATTTATTTTATTATTTTTTACGGCTGCTGCGTTGAGTAGTAGATTGCCAGATTTATCGCTATTCATTCCTTAATTATATAAATTATACTTGTACAGTTTTAATCAAAAATGTTATGAAATACTCAACCCAATCGGTAATGGTCTATTACGAAAATTTAGTTTACTAATATATCACCATCCACGATATCATTAATCACAATCCTCCCTCCTGGCATCAAGCCTGCGTTCATCGATGGATTATTATTTGCTGTCGCCGTTTTACAAGCGACTATACTTAACACCTACGGAATATTTACGATGCCTTTTTTGCCGTTAGACTTCCTACCCTTATTAACACGATCATCTTACAGCCCCAATATTAATACACGTAATGGCCCACCCGTCCTAAAGATACTCCCTTTCAATAAATCCAATGAAGCGTGCTATATAAGGCTATTTACGGCGGTCTTCGCTTTATTTAGAAGAATATGCATGTTTTTTTGACATGATTTTGATATAATGCCCAGTTTGCGATATTTACTATGTCCTCGTATATATAAGCCTATATAGATAAATATATATAACCAAGTCATGTATAATAAGTATATTTAATAACGTTTAATTCAAGCTCCTAAATAATTTTCGTTTATTCGAACCATTTCAAATCGAATTTCATAAGTCCAAGAATAATAAATCTTAAATCTATAACGTATTAATGTACTATAAAACAAAATATATTGTATACTTGGCAAAATAACGTTCTGTTTTCAAAGTAAATCCGAGTATTATAGTATGTAACAAATGCTGTACTCAACATCAATATACGGCCACTTGAGAATGTCTGAAGTTAAAGATTGTTTCTATCTTTATTGCTTCTTGAATCAAGTGGAGAGCTTATGAGAATATACAAATCGTTTAATTTTAAATATTTATTTATTTCCTCATCATTCATTCATTTATTTAATTACAATTAATTTATTAATTTGAATACCAGTTGTTTATATTAATTTATTTAATACTTTTAATAATGTTTAACAATTTTAGCAAGTTTTATGATATTTTTCTATGTAAACAATAACGCACTCAGCTATACGCACATATGCAAAATATTAGGACATGATAGACATATGCATTTTTTTATTCATTTACAATCTACACTAATATAGTTATATATTCTTCTTTCGTTTAATATCAAAGTTAAGAGCATTCTTCAACCAGTTAACTGGGCGCAAATAATGAACTATAGTTCATTATAGTGCATATATGTGCACAGCTTTGTGTCATCAGAATCTATGTTAAATTTGAGTACTTACAACCATTTGTTTTATACCAGCATAGTTTCTAGACTTTATAAATATCTTGAATTTTGAGAATATTTTTCCTTTTTCTTTCCAAAAGTTACAATCTAAATAGTTAATGGTAAAAGTTTTATAAGTATAATAAATATACTCGTCAATACAGAAAATACAGCTACTTCTTCAATATTATATATATTTGTGCTACATCATTCATGACAATATAAAATTAATATATAGTCTATAAAATATTATAATACAGATTGTTTGCATCAAGTTTTCTATGAATTTCATTGATTTTAATTCGATTGCAAACTTCTTTGCTTTTATAGTTAAGCGTAACAATCTCGTCAATCTGAACTAACTTTTTAAATTATTCCTATCTCCAAGTTTTTTTTATCTATTTAAATTTTTCGTAATTTTATAATCTGGAAAGTTAAAACAGATCTAAATACTTGTTAATGATATCGATAATTTTTAGATATAACTTGTCTTCGGTTTTAGATATAACATGGCGCACCATTTCCTAATCCATTGATTGGGTAACCTGGACTCTAGTCGATGTGATTATCCATTGGGCCTTGGTCATTCGATTATCAGGGCTAGTTATCGGTAAAAGATTAACTACTTTACTCTGCCCTTCAACCGAACGCACATACGAATTCAATAGGTTTATAGGTTGATGGAGTAGCGTTAGCTCCGCCACCTCAGAACAGACGTGAGTGCTCTTCTTTCGGCGCGTTTTCCAACTCCGAAAGTGTTTCTCTATGGCGTGCTCGCTTAAGAAGTTTTGAGAGTATCTATCGAGAGAACAAAGTAGAAGCGTATAACTACAAAATTGTACGATCCAACTCAATATTTGGAAAAACTGGATTATTGAAATAAATGTAGTTAGCATATCTGATGTTTTGCAGTATTGTTCACTTTGATTTGCAAACAATATCATATGAGCTATTCGGTTATTCATACAGATGCATACACTCACAGTCATGAATACACATGTTAAATTAGTGTACTAAATTTTAATATGTCAATAGTTGCCGCTCCAATGAGAGATTCACTATTTAAGTTCAGTTCTCCAAAGTTAAGTTATTGTCTTTTGGAATCTTCTTTCTGGTCTCATGAAGTTGAGCCACTATAGATTAGTGTGATCTTCAAGTTTCAGGAAGTGTTGAATACGGCTCAGCTTTATTACGCTGTCTACAAAATCTATATTTAGATGGTCATGTAAGTTCTTATGACTGCCAAAGTAAAGACTGGGCCCTACACAACCTTGTAAACTAAAAATTTATCAATGATGAAAATGATTTATTAATTTAAAATGAAACGTCATAACGAGGTGTATAATAAAATTGTTTATTCAATAACGTTGAAAATCACCAAGTGGCAATAGATGGCTTATTAGCCTTCTATCTAATACTTTGCTTTGGTGGAAGTGGATGTCTTCCTCGAACTTGCTCTAATGGCAAAGCGTAGGAACTAAAACCGAGTATAAAAAGCTTTCGCTGACTCCGATAAAGCATTCTGTCGACGACGGCATATACGATGACCGTGAGAGTACATGTAATGCGTATCAATAGTTTATCGAGGTTATAAAGTTTGTTTTATGTAAAACAAATGAATTCTTTATTTACTTCAATTTATATTAAGATATAATTTATGATTTAATTTATAAGAATTGAAGCCTTGAATAAGTTTATCGAGAAATTACTCCACTTTCTAGCAATATTTACATAAATATTAAAAAAACTATCAACAATTGTAAGATACAAATTGGGCATTTTAATCTGTGATTATTAACAAAAACATCGAATTAATACTCAGATGTTATCATACGAATGAATTTTTCTTTAGACATTGTGATGTTACTTTAATAGTCAAAAAATTATCTGCTATTCTAACACCTATTTCGCTATGTATTTCCCCTTGGGTGGTTGCGAACTTAGATTCTTAAATTTATTGCATATCGGTTCACAGTAAAAAAATTCGAGGTAACACCCTATTTTTTGCTCCTGTGTCTATACTATAATATAGAAACTGAAAAGTTTACCAAGGACATAATACTATAATATACTTGTTTAAGTTTCTTGTGACTACATTTTAAAACATCTCACTAAAATCTTTTTCTAAAAGACACATCATAAACAATTTCATATGCAGAAAATACTGCTTATTATACACTATAAACAAAAATCATATTTGTCACTTTTGACTTTGTCATGACAAAAAAAACAAAAAATCCTTTAACCATTTAACTATCAGCAGCGAATGCTTATGATGAATTATAACATACATAAACTTTAATGTACTCTACAGATATAAAGACGACATCAAATTTACTGAACAAATATTGAGTAAAGTAGCGCAGACCACGTTCAATTTTCAGTATCTACCTTTTCATATAAGTGGTGGTGGTGCTTCGTATATGCTATACTTCGAACACTTCGTAAATATGCGATTTTTTAATAATTATAATATTTTTCGTTTTATTATTCTTAATATTATTTAACTTCACTATTTATAAGTGAATATATACAATATTTAATTTTATTTTTAAATTGTAGACTTTCAGTAGATTAAATAGACTTCCTATAACGTTTAGACAAAAATCTTTAATACATATTTTTTAATATTTACCTTCAATACTTATGTATTTGTTGCAACTAGATCAATTGTGAGTCTAATTCCTAATATTATTATTAAATTATAAAACACTATTTCGCTTATCAAAATTGATTCTCGACTTTTCTGATTTATAACCACTAGCGGTAGACTAGATATTACGCGGTGACCCAATATAATATCAATCTATAAATGTACATTTAGTGAAAGAGCTGAAAGTAATTTATTCTATAAAAAATATAGTACATTCAAAAAATATAGCAATTGAGAGAAAACCAGGCTTGATCATACCTTAGTACGATCTTACAACAATATAAGTTTAGTTTGTCTGAAATTCATGCGCAAAAAAAACTCAAATCTCTGAGGTTAAAATTTACTAATTAACATTATTGACTTTCAACCAATGTACCAATTGTAAAAGACATAAACATAAATTGGAATTTTAAAATATCCATTTTGAAATTGTTATTTCAATGCTATAGAAAGTGTAGATCACATACGTAGCAATACGTAGCTTGTGAATGATGGATTATGAGGGAAGAACTCGTTGGCTCGAAGGTAAGTGGCTAGAGCAAAGAGATCTGAATCACTTGAAAATATAGATAGCAGTATTTTCACAAGTCAAAACAGTTTTCACCAAGCACTGCTGCATCATAAAAATTCATCAATAATACGGCAACTGGAATTTTAAAAGTAACCGCATAGAGATGAGGCAACAGTTTGACTAGTCGTCTAAAAAATTCGACGTGGTTTGTAAGTATTTAAAAAACTTAAATTCTGACCACAGTTCAAACAAAAATTAAAACTGAAATTATAAGAGTATTCAAGACAATAGATCAAAATACTCGAGCTTTAGTACCAACAGTAATTTTTCTAAGATAAAATATTATTTTGCTTTAGTAAATAATTTTCAAGCTCTTTCCCTAATATATGATGTATGTATATGGTCTCTTACATCGCCTGCGGTATGGGACTTCTTGGCGGTTGATGCATCGTTGGAAGAGGGCGTCCAGTGGGCACCCACTCGACGGGCGAATGGGTCGAAACTGGGCTGAAAATGGGTTGCGTAATGTTCGCCGTCGGCGCTTTATTCCGGGACAGGTCGCCGTGTACGAGGGCGGGAGATACTGGTCCAGCGGTAAACGGGTATCTTCGTAAATTGTGGTCGACTATGAAGAAAATTGAAGCGCCGTTGAGGTCAACGTCTGGTCTTGGATATGAATGTTTAATTTGGCAATCATGAACGGAATGGAACGCATTTGTGATTGAAGTTTGCTTATTAAGTATGCGGTTTGGATATGGGTCGAGGAGGAGACAGCATCGATATTATG
>NW_020537758.1:29131099-29149013 GCF_003426905.1 Ctenocephalides felis | reverse complement strand
ACTATTCTTTACTTGAAAGCAGCTTACAAAGTAATCAAATATTTTCTACTTTCAAATGTAATAAAATCATATTCAAGTAATAAAATCATTAGTCACAACCATCCAGTTCTAATTCGAATATTATTCACGCGTCCCAAGACGATCGTTTCTTGGATTTGGCCTCAGAGAATCAGTCACAACTTCCAGCTAACGCTTTTGACTCATAAAAATATTTTTATATTCGTTGTTATAAAGAAGATTGCTATAATAGTAATTAATAAAGATATTTACATAGACTATAAATTAATTTTTTTTAATAGTACAGATTGCTGATATTTTTTACAAAATGTCCAAAGTCTCTATAACGATGCAGGTTTATTATCGTTACAATTATAAAAATTATAATAATAATATTACAATAACTGAACTTAAATCGAATATGGTCACTGGGTTGTTTGAGACATCAATTTCAAAAAGATTGCAGAAGAAGCTGCCCAAATATAATATTGAAGTCTCCCCTTCCAACTACCACAACTTTATATGAACAGAATTGTTGAGTCACTTATTGAAGTGATTCTCTAACTATTACTATGATATTTATCATATTAATTTATATGTGTGTTTTGCAAATTATATGAACTTCCCTATAATAAAATAAGAGAGATATTCTATTAAATTCAGTTTTTGAAATCGGTGCAGATGTTTCGAGAGTATTTCGATGAAATGTGATATTTTAGCTCATAAACTCACACACTTTATATACATTCTTTTGAAAATTTTAGTCCCAAGCAATGCAGAATGACTTGGGATGTCGAGTGAACATTAAATTAGCGAATCGGATTTTTTGGCAAAAACATAAACTTTAAGTTCCAAATATAAAAAGGAATATCACAACAAATAATATTTGGATTGAATAAAAGTCGAAGAATTCCTGACAGTATGAATTCTTGTACTTGGTACTACTTACATTTTCTTAATTTGTAAAAAAATGACGCAATATTTAAATAAATAAATCATAGCAAAATTAGAAAAAAATATGTAATACTAGTAACAAGCAAAGTATACAATAATAGTAAGATAAAAACAATGTGAAGGGAGATAATGAGTTGAATTTGAAATGGAATGTTTTAATATTAAAGTTACGGCTTGTTAGCAAAGTATCTCTGGATTTCAAACTTATCGCAATTTGTTCTTTTAAAAACATTACCATAGTAGTGAGAAATTTACTGTATATCCTGTGATGATATAGAATTTTTGAGTCCTTCACAAGTCTGTGACGACCTAAGACAGTATTCTGTATTCGGAGACATAACTCCTCGGGAAAACTTTTGCGTCCTTTTGACTTTCCCGCCCGCATCTCAGGAATAGCTCGAACAAAAGGACCGAGAAGACAATGGAATCAAATAAATGATAAATTTGATTCGATTTATAGAACTCTATATAGAAGATCGGTTTCTGTATCGGAAATTTTTTACTCATTTGTTAACGGTAAATTTTATTTTATTTCTGCGATATAGGCACGTATAGGTACTGATTCGAACATGGATCTCTTTAAAAAAGTAAATTTACAAATAATAACTTAAGTCGTTTTTATATGAAATATTTATGTCAGTTAATATAATAAAATTTACCATTTATATATAGAGTAGGGCGGGGCACAAAGATCCAACTTGACTTTGAGTAATTATACTGACTAAACCAAATAAACTACATCACAACACACAATACGTATCAAACAAACAACTATTTAACTAACTTATAATTTCTAATGATTGAATTGTATTTTTTTACAATTTTTCTAAATAAATCATTTGTCCCATTGGCGCGAACAAGTCCAATGCCTTTTTTTTTTAAAGAAATTATACGAAATAATAGGTACAACATTCAACCAAAACATAATATAAATTTCATGAGTACATTTTTCACAAAGATATACAGCCTTGATCTGCTATATCAGCAGAGTTGGTATATCTATTAATTTGATTTATTTCTTGTGAAATTGTCTTAAACTTAAATTAACTCTTTTTTATTGTTTACTTTTTTGTCAGGGTGAAGGTTCAGTTAGTCCTCTTCATCCCGCTTTATTATTTAAAAGAGATTATATAAAAAAACTGTTGAATCTGAATTGAGATTAATCATACATTTTATAAATAAATTAAATAACAGACACTTAACTAACAGTATTAATTAAATAACAGACTAAAAATTATATTAAGGTCTCGTAAACTAAACAACAGTATTCACAAGCAAAAAATGCTACCAACGCAATAAAATACATTTGTTATGGATTTTCAAATATAAACGCTCGTCGCATGTTAGCGACATAGTATTATTGAGGTAATGCCTAATTATACATCTTTTTTTTTCTACTTCCAAAAGTTGTTATTAAAATATTTCTAACTTGGTTTGGAGATATAGGTTGTGGACCTTTAAGCCATACTCTACCCTATATAGCGTGTTCACTTATGCAATTATATACCCGACAAT
This sequence comes from Ctenocephalides felis, assembly GCF_003426905.1. NCBI lineage: Eukaryota > Metazoa > Arthropoda > Insecta > Siphonaptera > Pulicidae > Ctenocephalides > Ctenocephalides felis. Next base: position 29,146,547 of record NW_020537758.1, on the reverse strand, counting down.
ATCATTAATATTGTTAAAATTCAAGAATTTTTATGAGTCTAAAAAAGCAATCAATTCTGATTTAATATAACCGCGCGGAAAGCTACATTATCATGGACCGCTTTATAACATTTTAATAAATATAATGGCTAAATTCGACAAAGCCCGCGATAATTAAGCAATTTCTTACCAACTTTGCGCCTCCTCTCCGTGATCCATTAGGAAATTATCTCCTGATCTGTAAACCTTTTTCGTTGTGTAACGTTTCCGTAATGGTTAATCAATAAATAACCTAGTACACCAGTATATAGGATAATTGTTCAGTATTAAATAAGAAAAGATATATTTTAAATTTAAAAACAGATTTATCGTTATAGTTTAATTTTATGATCATTAAACAGCGCACGTATCTTGTGTGATTGAATGTTGAGCCGTATTATATGCATCATCAAGTGAAATATCTCAATCAACATCGCAATATTTAAAATTATATACCAATATCATATTCAGCATTGCATGTAAACTTATATTATCACTTCATTTATCTGGTTATTCCACGAGCAAAATGAAATGTCTTCGATACAAATAGTTATCTCCAATACCGATTTTTCTTGGAATATCATAAATACGTTCAACGAGAAAATAAAAACAAAACAATTTCAATATAAATCAATTTCTGTTTGCGGACGAAGACATTGTACAGGAATAAACATCAGCGGAAATAGAACAATCATAATGCATAATAAAACAACAAGACCGCAAGATGTTTAAAGAAGTGGATGTCTCAATGCAATCTCATTTTGCATTCTGCGTTATTGCCGTCATAATTTTAAATCTACATATGGATGATGGAAGCAGCAGGATGTCAGGAAAATGTGAAGTGAAAATGGTATAAATATGCAAATGTGATTCTTATAGTATACGTAAAAATGATAGGAAGATTCCTTCCTTTGCGAAAAACGAAAATATACACAAGCGGCGAATGAATCAATGATATCTGTCATACAAATATGCTTTCACATATGAAACCCTATCTGGAAATTATTGTTTTTGGAATGTTTTAATTAATATATGTACAAATAAATCCAAATTGCATCTTTGAGACAGATGACGTCTTTGGAGCACAACTTAACAACTTTGTTTTTTCTGCTTAATTGTTGCTCCACCTTTATTTTACTGATAATCTAGTTTTATACATACTCAACTCAAATTAACTCATATTTAACAAGGTACAAACTAATCTCAAATATAACACCTAAAAATAATTACTCATTTATTTATATATATTTCATATCAATTCGCATTTTATGGCATTACTAATATTATTTTAGAATTATCTGCATGTTTTTTTAGTAGTAGCTTTATAGGTTGAGAATCGTTAATTTAGATTTTTGGGCTAAATTTTTATGATTTTGAATACGTTACTTTACATTTGTGATGAATTTGTTTTAGCATATTTATTGATCAGTGAATTTTAATGGAATATTTTACTTTATTGTTCTTTATGATTATATTCCTAACATTGCCTTTCTCATTGGCGTCTTCATTTTTTTGGCACTTTTATTATTAAATTGTACTTTACTTTTTTATTTTATTTTATTTTAACTATTATTTTTATTTTTCTCAATAGAGGATATTTTTTTTAATTCAATTTTAAATAATTACAATTCTACATTCGTCAACATATCTTTCATATTTTTATTCATTCTTTTAATAGATATTACAAGTTCACTGAAGATTTTTTACTATGGTTTTATAGTTATAATATATAAACAACTTTTTTAAGACTTTTGTAAGTATATATTACTCTTATGGAACAAATTTCAATGAATATTAAAAATTATTTGGTTTTGAAGAAATAACTTATCTTTTCATTTTATCATAAAAGAGCATATTTATTTTCAATGATTGTTTATAAATATTTATATTATATATTTGGGCAATTGCGTGAAAAGATTGCGTTAATCGATCAATTAACATTTATGAATCATGAATTATATATATATATATATATATATATATATATATATATATATATATATATATATATATATATTATTCATCATAAAAGTAAATTCGTATCTATTATTCGTTAGGCAATTTAATAATATAGGCAATAGAATGCAAAGAACATACAAATTATTTTATTTAATTGGCAATTAGTGAAACAATTGTTCAAAATTATCAAATGCAAAATGTTTTTTTTTTTGTATTTCATGTTGCTAATAATAATTTTCTACAGTATAAAAACTGTTTCATATCGTTCTTCTGTATTGTTATTTGCTAACGTGTTTTTGTGCATAGCTATTTAACTGCAATTGTTCCAAGAATTTCTTCGCAACAAAGGATGCGTTCATGTTGGTGGAATTAAATTACAAATGTTAATTAATACGCTTGAATAAAACGAAATACACTTGCTCAATGCAGAATGAAAACAAATTAAAATAGCTGCTGTTTTCTATATTTTATTTCTGCATTTGTATGATAATTTACATATATTAAAGTATGAACTTTTTTATTCATAATTTTATTGACTCTGTAAATCATTTTGTAATTTTGAAAAGTTGTTTATTGAAATCGTCAGAATTCACTTATTTAATTCGATATTTGCTTGGATCTATCGAATTTGGTTCAGAAATTGCTTCATTTTTATTATAGTTCAAGGTACCTTATCTAACCATTGCAGTTTTTTGTACCAAAATAGAACTAAACGTTTTAGTGTAGTGCAGATGGTATAGATTTATGATTTATGTTTATACATTGTTTATAAAGAAGTTTGTTTCCTTTGTTTCGGAATTCTACTGTTCTTATTTAAAGCTGCAATATTTGGTGCTTAATTCCGCACACGCTTTCTGTCGTCTTCTGCCTTCTGGACAAATGTGCATAAACTGATATCATATTTCAGCGTTGTTCAGCCAGCTTTAATCTCCAGTATTTAATAAAACATTGCGAATAACAAAGAATGATTACGACTCATCTCCGCTCTCATTATCTTCTTGAATTGTCCATTGTCAGAACTCGAAGTGTGGTAATGACAGGCTTTGCTCACGTCTGCACAAGTTTGCGACGTCTATATAAATCTCATACATAAATAACCAGGATTAACGAAGCACAGACGAACGCCTTGGGTTATTCGTCACATCAAATCTTTGTCTTGCCTATAAGTAAAGGGCTTCATTACGCGAATTATTTTTGAACTAAAAATATTAATTTTACTCTGATATTGAATCTGATATTTACCAGCTCTATTCGCGGATTCACTTGCTCAGTTGCAGCAAAATAGGATTTTTAATATAAAAGAAGTCGATGGATACGCGTTCACTTTTATTAATTTAATTTGCCAGATACTTGTATAGTTAATCATTGAGTTAAAAAATGTAAGATAAAAAGTAATCTATTCAAGAATACCTAACAATATATGTAGTATCAAATTTGTCTGTTTATTCAAGTGAAGGGCATTATATTTTTTTATTTTTTTAACTAAACATATTATTTGTTATCTTATTAATTTAGTATTGGTATTATCGTTCGGAGAATTGCATATGCAAATTTTTTCAAAGCAAAGGAAATACGTTTATACATTTCAGACTAGGACTTTTGTCTGGGTATGTCAGATTTGATACCGCTTGGTTATAATACCGACTAAAACCTCCGCTTATCTCTTGCCTCTTGTCTCCACGGAAACCGTCGTTAGACAGTTCTTTATGAGGGGAGGACCTAGAATGCCTAGATTTTTTTTTTAATTATCCTTTTTTTCTAACTAATAGTTCTATTCGCTCTTCTTCCCAAAGATCGCAAGTGTATCAAAACTTCGGTAATGAAGTAATTGTATATACGTATATATGTGTGAAATGATTGCTTATGTATTACGATTTTATGCTTACTACTAAACATTGTCTAATACACTAAAGATGAGACTGAAGACTATAACATAATTTAATAAAAATAGTGCAAAAAATAGTATAGTGTCATAATGCTTCCTAAGATAATGGATATAATATGTTATAGGTGTATAAATTTTATTTAAAATCTGTACGCAATGCGTACTTTGCATTTGTCATAATTTCGCAATTCATACTTTCAGAAAATTATTAGCACTTTGCTAGGTATAAATTTTATAAAATTTTGATTCTCACATTGTTTTAAAATTTGATACGTTGATTTTACAAATATTTTTGTTATAAATCTTCCAGAATGCTGCAGTTACTCTCGAAATAAATTTGTCAATACTTTGATACGGACATTGCTTGCAGATCCTTGTCAATTTTCGGTTTAAGTGAGATCATTACCCTTTCTGCGTTGGAAGCGACAGCACCTTTACCGCAGACGTCCTTTGAATAATAAAATGTATTTTATGACTGACGTCACGTAATTTTACAGCTCTACTGCTTCTCGAATATACGTAGATATCCCCTGGATCTAGGGAGTACGTAAAATTCAGATCAGCACGTAGCCGCAATTCCGCAATCCACTTGCTACAAACTGACACCCAGAATTTTGCAAGGAGAACTCTGCAAGACTTGTTTGTCCCGATTGTCCTAGTGTGGAAACCATTATTTTTGAGCCATAATTTGAAAAAATTAATAACAGGCTTAATTTCTTGAATACAACTGTCAATTTATACTATACTTTACTACATCTATTCTGTCATTCATCGTATCTTACTACTACAATCATTCAATCATTTTGCAAGTGTTTATATATTTTTTATTTTTCATAAAAATATAGTAAATTTCTTTAAACTCTATCTGAAATTTTAATTTAATAAATTAATTAATGTAAAAAAGTTAGGTTTTAATTTGTGTCATATTTTCTCACTACTAATCAGCTACTACTAATTCAAAATCATCAAATTTAAATTCAAAGAATATTTATATTGTTATATAAATTAATATCAACAATATAATATAATGAGTAGTACTGCCTTAAGGCAGGATTGTGAACTGAGTTAAGCGCCAACACGATTCAGGGAAGAAGAAGATAAGAGGTTACCCATTCACACCGCAGTGTCCTAAAATATACTATTTCTAATGGAAACATATTTTTGATCTATATTTTCGAGTGAAAATAAATATCGCTGCCGCACGATGTCAGGTTGTCCAGAGCAGGGCTCAAACTCCGAAGTCTGTGCTTCTAACCATTTTCGTATTTCTAGATTATTTACTTTCTAGACAATTATTACTCTTCTGATTAAGTATTTTTTTATAAGAATGGAAAATATTTTTTCTATATATCCGTGATACCTAGTCCGAAACAAAGCATTTATAGTAAATGGTTTGAGCATTCCGGAGCTCAAAATATTTATATAGTGGCTATATATTCATGTTTGTAATATGCGGGTGATAAATGTCAAAAATCTTTCCAATTTACAAAAATAAAATACCATCAATTTTAGTATTTTCATTTTATTCGGGAAATTCTGTGGTAAACAGATTATAGTTGTATGTATTTATTTTATTATATTTTCACGGCTGCTGCGTTGAGTGGTAGATTTCAATTGATACCCTAAATATATAAATTATGCTGTGCACAGTTTTAATCAAAAATATTATGAAATACTCAACCCAATCGGTAATGGTCTATTACAAAAATTTAGTTTACTAATATATTACCATCCACGATATCATTAATCACAATCCTCCCTCCTGGCATCAAGCCTGCGTTCATCGATGGATTATTATTTGCTGTCGCCGTTTTACAAGCGACTATACTTAACACCTACAGAATATTTACGATGCCTTTTTTGCCGTTAGACTTCCTACCCTTATTAACACGATCATCTTACAGCCCCAATATTAATACACGTAATGGCCCACCCGTCCTAAAGATACTCCCTTTCAATAAATCCAATGAAGCGTGCTATATAAGGCTATTTACGGCGGTCTTCGCTTTATTTAGAAGAATATGCATGTTTTTTTGACATGATCTTCGGGTATTTTGATATAATGCCCAGTTTGCAATATTTACTATGTCCTCGTATATATATAATACGTAGTAAAATATATATAATCAAGTTGTATAATAAGTATATCTAATAATGTTTAATTTAAGCTTCTAAATAGTTTTCGTTTATTTGTACCATTTCAAATCGAATTCCATAAGTCCAAGAATAATAAATCTTAAATCTATAACGTATTAATGTACTATAAAACAAAATATATTGTATACTTGGCAAAATAACGTTCTGTTTTCAAAGTAAATCCGAGTATTATAGTATGTAACAAATGCTGTACTCAACATCAATATACGGGCACTTGAGAATGTCTGAAGTTAAAGATTGTTTCTATCTTCATTGCTTCTTGAATCAAGTGGAGAGCTTATGAGAATAAGCATATCGTTTAATTTTCAATATTTATTTATTTATTCATTCATTCATTTTATTATAATTATTTAAAAATTTAAATACCAGCTATTCATATTAATTTATATAAGACTTTTAATAATGTTAAACAAATTTGAAAATTTCATAATATATTTTTATATAAACAATAACGCACTCAACTATACGCACATATACAAAATATTAGGTCATAATGGACACGTGCATATTTTTGTTTTAATTTACAATCATATTTTTTATAATTTATAATTATATAGTTATATATTCAAAAAATTCTTCTTTTGTTTAACATCAAAAAAGTGCAAATTGACGTTGACCAGTTTGATCTAACTGGTTAAAAGCATGACGTTTACCAGTTGATAAGTTCATTATAGTGCATATATCTGCACAGCTTTGTGTCATCAGAATCTAGGTTAAATTTGAGTACTTATAACCATTTGTTTTATACCAGCATAGTTTCTAGACTTTCTAAATATTTTGAGTTTTGAAAATATTTTTTCTTTTGCTTTCCAAAAGTTACAATCTAAATAGTTAATGGTAAAAGTTTTATACGTATAATAAATATACTCGTCAATACAGAAAATACAGCTACTTCTTCAATATTATATATATTTGTCAATCACAGCAAACTCGTTATAATAATTCTGCTTCATCATTCATGACAATATAGAAAAATATCTAGTCTATAAAATATTGTAATACAGATTGTTTGCATCAAGTTTTCTATGAATTTCATTGATTTTAATTCGATTGCAAACTTCTTTGCTTTTGAAATTGGCGCGTAACAATCTCGCCAATCTGAACTTTTAAGTTATTCCTATCTCCTAGCTTATTTTATCTAATTAAATTTTTCGTAATTTTATAGTCTGAAAAATTCAAACAGATCTAAATACTTGTTAATGTTATAGATAATTTTTATATATAGCTTGTCTTCGGTTTTAGATATAACATGTTGCACCATTTCCTAATCCATTGATTGGGCAACCTGGACTTTAGTTAATGGATAATCAGGGCCTTGGTCATTCGATTATCAGGGCTAGTTATCGGTAAAAGATTAACTACTTTACTTTGCCCTTCAACCGAACGCACATACGAATTCAATAGGTTTATAGGTTGATGGATTAGCGTTAACTCCGCCACCTCAGAACAGACGTGAGTGCTCTTCTTTCCAACTCCGAAAGTGTTTCTCTATGGTATGCACGCTTAAGAAGTTTTGAGAGTATCTATCGGGAGAACAAAGTAGAAGCGTATAACTACAAAATTGTACAATCCAACTCAATGTTTGGAAAAAGTGGATTATTAAAATAAATGTAGTTAGCATATCTAACGGATCGTGCACTTTGATTTGCGAACAATATCATATGAGCTACTCGGTTATTCATACAGGTGCATACACTCACAGTCATGAATACACATGGTAAATTAGTGTGCTAAATTTTAGTATGTCAACAGTTCGGTCCAATGAGAGATTCACTATTTAAGTTCAGTTATCCAAAGTTAAGTTATTGTCTTTTGGAATCTTCTTTCTTCATTTTTCTTGAAACTGGTCTCAAGAAGTTCAGCCACTATAGATTAGTGTGATCTTCAAGTTTCAGGAAGTGTTGAACACTGCTCAGCTTAATTACGCTGTCTACAAAACCTATATTTTTAGATGTTCATGTAAGCCCTTATGACTGCCAAACCAAAGAGCATCGGTGTTCTGTCTCAAAAGCAAAGACTGGGCCCTACACAACCTTGTAAACTAAAAGTTTATCAAGTGATTGAAATGATTTATTAATTTATAATGAAACGTCATAACAAAGTGTATAATAAAATTGCTTATTCAAATAATAACTTTGAAAATCACCAAGGGACAATAGATGGCTTATTAGCCTTCTATCTAATACTTTGCTTTGGTGGGAGTGGATGTCTTCCTCGGAATTGCCTTATAAAACTATTGGCAAAGCGTAGGAGCTAAAACCGAATATAAAAAGCTTTCGCTGACTCTGATAAAGCATTCTGTCGACCACGGCATATACGATGACCGTGAGAGTACATGTAATGCGTATCAATAGTTTATCGAGGTTATAAAGTTTGTTAAAGAATTCTTTATTTACTTCAATTATATTAAGATATAACTTATGATTTAATTCATAAGTATTGTAGCTTTGAATAAGTTTATCACAAAATTTACTCCATTTTCTAGGAAAATTGACATGAATAGCGAAAACTATCAACAATTGTGAGATACGTTTCATTCTGTAATTATTAACAAAAGAATTCGAATTAATACCCAGATGTGTTAGACATTGTGATGTTACTTTAATATTCAAAGATTATCTGCTATTCTAACAGCTATTTCATAATGTATCCTCCCCTTGGGTGGTTGCGAATTCAGATCACTTTTAATTTTGAAATCAGGGGTAAGATGAGCTGAATTCTTAAATTCAATGCATATCGGTTCACAGTAGAAAAAAATCGAGGTAACACTCTATTTTTTTCCCCAGTGTCTATACTTTAATATAGAACTCTAAAGTTTGCCATGGACATGATATTATAACATACTTGTATAAGTTTCTTATGGCTACAATTTGAAACATCTTACTAATTTTTTTTCTAAAAAACACTTCATAAACAATTTCATATGCAGAAAATACTGCTTATTATTCACAATAAATGAAAATCATATATTTGTCACTTTTGATTTTGTCATGACATAAAAGTTCCTTTAACCATTTAACTATAAGCAGCAAAAGCTTATGATGAATTATAACATACAAAAACTTTAATGTACTCTATAGATATAAAGACGACATCAAATTTACTGAACAAATTGAGTAAAGTAGCGCAGACCACGTTCAATTTTCAGTATCTACCTTTTGATATAAGTTGATGGTGGTGCTTCGTATATGCTATACTTCGAACACTTTGTAAATATGCGATTTTTCGTTTTATTATTAGTAATACTATTAAACTTCACTATTTATAAGTGAATATATACAATAATTAATTTTATTTTTAAATGGTAGACGTTTCAGTAGGTTAAACTTTCTATAACATTTCGACAAAAATCATTAATACATATTTTTAATATTTATCGTCAATACGTATGTATTTATTGCAATTAGATCAATTGTTAGTCTAATTCCTAATATTATTATTCAATTATAAAACACTATTTTGCTTATCAAAATTGATTCTCGACTTTTCTGATTTATAACCACTAGCGGTAGACTAGATATTACGCGGTGACCCAATATAATATCAATCTATAAATGTACATTTAGTGAAAGAGCTGAAAGTAATATATTCTCTAAAAAATATATTACATTCAAAAAATATAGCAATTGAGAGAAAACCAGATTTGATCATACTTTAATACGATCTTACAAGCTTACAACAATATAAGTTTAGTTTGTCTGAAATTCATGCGCGAAAAAAACTCAAATATCTGAGTTGAAAATTCACTTATTAACATTATCGACTTTCAACCAATGTACCAATTGTAAAAGACATAAAAACAAATAGAAATTTTAAAATATCCATTTTCATTTCAATGCTGTAGAAAGTGTAGATCACATACGTAGCAATACGTAGCTTGTGAATGATGGATTATGAGGGAAGAACTCGTTGGCTCGAAGGTAAGTGGCTAGAGCAAAGAGATCTGAATCACTTGAAAATATAGATAGCAGTATTTTCACAAGTCAAAACAGTTTTCACCAAGCACTGCTGCATCATAAAAATTCATCAATAATACGGCAACTGGAATTTTAAAAGTAACCGCATAGAGATGAGGCAACAGTTTGACTAGTCGTCTAAAAAATTCGACGTGGTTTGTAAGTATTTAAAAAACTTAAATTCTGACCACAGTTCAAACAAAAATTAAAACTGAAATTATAAGAGTATTCAAGACAATAGATCAAAATACTCGAGCTTTAGTACCAACAGTAATTTTTCTAAGATAAAATATTATTTTGCTTTAGTAAAATATTTTCAAGCTCTTTCCCTAATATATCGATGTATGTATATGGTCTCTTACATCGCCTGCGGTATGGGACTTCTTGGCGGTTGATGCATCGTTGGAAGAGGGCGTCCAGTGGGCACCCACTCGACGGGCGAATGGGTCGAAACTGGCTGAAAATGGGTTGCGTAATGTTCGCCGTCGGCGCTTTACTCCGGGACAGGTCGCCGTGTACGAGGGCGGGAGATACTGGTCCAGCGGTAAACGGGTATCTTCGTAAATTGTGGTCGACTATGAGAAAATTGAAGCGCCGTTGAGGTCAACGTCTGGTCTTGGATATGAATGTTTAATTTGGCAATCATGAACGGAATGGAACGCATTTGTGTAATTGAGGTTTGCTTATTAAGTATGCGGTTTTGGATATGGGTCGAGGAGGAGACAGCATCGATATTTATGATGTAAATAAGATTATTATTTACTTGTTTCACGTGATTTTAGTATTAAAGATTGGCTTTCAAATTCAAAATTAAATATGTGCTTTCATATATATTTTTTTAGATTCCTATTAGAATAAAAATAGTTTTATTATTTTTATTCTCATAGGTATCTAAAAAATATATATGAAAGCACATAATTAATTTTGAATTATATTAAAAAGGTAAGAGCAAATTTATTTAAAAATGGCTATGAATATATAACATTTTTACAGAAGCAAACTTACAATTTCTCATTTGTGATAGCAATATTTTATTAACTTTAGTTTTTCATTCTAAAGACTGTAAGGCTACACAGGTGTATTACATAACATTGTTACGATGCATGGTATCCAATCAAAGATTTTAGTAAATGATCCTTGGTACGTTCTCAATTTTACAATACATAGAACGATTTGTAAATATTTTATATATATTTATATATTTATTTTATTTATTTATTTTTAAATATATAGCCAACAGATTTCTTCCAAGAGAACTCAGAAATACAATTATTTTACATTATGCTTAGCAATTAACATATATACAAAATTGCAATATAAATAGCAAATTTAAAAATATGCTTACATATGATACAGATAGTAACAATATTATTTATTTACAGAATAAAATAAAATAATGAAAGATATTTGAAAAGAAAATAAAGACAGAAGCCGTAGTCATATATCAAAAATTAAAAAGCATTCAAATGCTAAACTATTCAAATAATAAATAAAAAAAATAAAAGTAAAATTCAAATAATAAATTTAGTCTTTAATGTATAGGAGCACTCAAAAAATGTTGGTTTATTGACCCGTCTAAAAACGTTTATGTAATTATACTATTTTGATAGGTATTTATAATAAGAAAAACTCACATCAAGTTTCATGATGACAACATTTTTATTAAATACTCCTTAACACAATAAATCAATGAATTCTCTATCAATGTAATGTTGATTTTTTTTAATATTTCTTGCATTTTTCAACAATACATTGAAAGTTATACATACGAATTAATACGCTATAAAATTCCGATATCTTGATACGAATCTTCGTCTAATAACATCTTCATCATTGAATTCCCTTTTGATTCTACTAGATAAATATAAAAGATTTCTCCTTTATAAACCCCGGATATATAGAAATCTTCCGTACGAGGGTGTTCATATTTTCATTGATTTTAATGTGACTGCCCGCAGCTACCCTACTCTGACGTCGGGCGATTTGTATTGCTAGCGCGCCCCCGTGCGCTATTACAAATTTGTAGGTTTTATGGGAATGTATCACGTTATTAAAAGCTCACACATGAAAGTAATCAGTACATGAATGCAATTTATTATATATGTAATATAACTATTGGGATTTGTATTATGTAATGTGAAATTGCATTTCATTATGTAGGAATGATTCTGATGAATTTATCAAGACGACGGAGTAATGGTATGAATACTGTTTATAGGACTGTAAATGTTTAATTTTGAATTAGGTATGCATGATTTTAATTTGAATTTAACTGTAAACATTCACTTTTTCTGTTTTGACATATGACTGTAATTTTTACTATTACAGTATATTAAGCATTGATTTAATTAAACATTAGTATTCAAGAATTCTTCGTAGTTTAAATTCAATTTTTTTTAATATAACATATTTTTTTTAAAAAACTAGTCTACTAGCGTCGCATCAGCATTACGTACATCAATATTTTTAATTTGCAAGCTGTATGAAATAAATATGCCAATTAGAAGAAAATAAAGGAGTGTTAATATAATACGACATAATTTAAACCTATTATTATCCATATACACATTTTTAATTATATATCAATATATACAATTATATGGTTTTTCAATGCATTATTACATTAAATTAGCTTATTTTTTTTTAATAATTTTTGAATAAAATAAAAAAAATTGTAGCCACATAAAATATGAATTATTCTGCAATATTTACTTAATGTTTTTTTAAATTATTAAATTTTATAAATTTTATATATTCATTGCTTTAAATCCATATTTTATTTTGCAGTTTTTGTTGTGAGCAAGGGTCCTGCTGAGACTCTCAGGGTATTAAAGCCATAAATTCATATATCTATATATATATATATATATATATATATATATATATATATATGTATATATAAAGTACTCGAACAATGAAAAAAGCACGAATTATAACTTATGTCTCGTGAAAAGTTTTCAGTGGCATGTATGTACATTATTAGTCTTAGAAAAATAAATGTTTGTGCAAAACTCCAAGTTCTACGTAATTGTTTCAAAGTTCAAGTTTCTACTGTTTGTGGACTATATCTATTACAAAATATAAAATAAAATAAATAATGTTTTTATAAATAAACTATGATATTGAGACTTTCATCCATCAGTTATCACAATAAGAGTCCTTTAACATCCAATTGAGGTGCGTCCGGAACCGCTTTCAAGAACTCAGGCACCTCACATGCATACGTATAACCTCGTTTCACATCCTTTGAATCAAAATGCAACCAATCGAGTTTAGAGATTACGTCGGTGCAGTAGACATAGTCCTTTCTAATCTCATCTAAACTGGCGTACGGATTATTCACACCTATCAACACCACACCCAAGTTGGTCTTAGGTTCGTAAATGATTCTGTAGTAAACTTTCGGAACGGGTAATCTAGGATTTGCGTTATTGTCGAAATTCAGATAGATCTCTTTTTGCTCGCCTTGTTCGTTTGGGAATGTCAAGATACCGTTTGTGCCCGTGTAGAGATCAACCTGAAAATATATATTGTTACTTATTTTGGTAACTGGATATTACAAATTCCTCATGTGGTTATTTTTAATTTAATGTTTAAGATCTTATTATTAAATTCAATTACATATATATATATATAATTATATACATATATATATATGTGTGTGTGTGTGTGTGTATGTGTGTGTGTGTGAATTGTATAATTTTGTTACAACATATTAAAATACCGAACTCTGTTAAAATAGATCACTTTTCGCCAAATAACCAGATATAATTATTGGCTTTATCAGACCATTAAAAAATGATATATAGTTTAAAATATTGTTATTTAGAAAAAATAAAACGGTGTTGAAGATTATCAGATAATTTTTGATATGTTTGAATGTTAATGTAATGATGTTTGAATGCTGATTCAATACTGATGTTACATAGATGAATGTTGAGATATTACTAATTTACAGGTTTTAATATTTTTATATTATTTTTCTGATTGATTCATTTTTGTGTGCAAGCAACTGTCCATTTTATTAATTAATTAAATTATATCGATCTTTGATTTAGTGGGTTCGAGTTGAAAGAAGCTGAGTTTCTTAGAAAGTCCGATAAATGATTGTATAAGGGATCATTTCGAATTTCGACATATTGTAATAAAAGGGATTAGGTTTTACTATATCTATTATGTATGAACTTAATTATTTAATTTTATTAGACCATGGTTGAGGCTTGGGCATAAACACTGACTTACGTGTATTTTTTTTTTAAATATTGTCCTACCAAAGATAGTTGTTCAAACGTATTTAAACCTTAAGATTTTAATTAATTATTAGCTCCATGAAATGATTCAAGAGGTATAAACGATATAAAGGGAACACTATTGTACAATTTTCAGAAATACTAAGTTGCACTGGGTTATCAGTTAGTATAAAAAACTTATAAAAAATATACTACATGCAGCAATTGCCGGAGAAGGCTACTTTTCCTTGGATTCATATTTTGGATCTATATTTTCAAGTGTAAATGAATATCGCTATTGTTCGATATGAGGTTGACGGCGCTGCGTATGAGGGAGCGTCCATTAATCACGTGAGCTAGTTTTTAAGGATTTTTGGACCCCCCCTCTCCCTTGTTGATACGTGGTGATATGCAAAATTACCCCCCTCCCTCACCAAACATCACGTGTATTTTTAGTTACGTGAAAAAACTAATTTTTCAGAATTTTTTTTTGAAAATGTTCGAATATTTTTTAAAAAATCAGTTACAAAATAAATACACGTGATATCTTACTATACCCTCCCTCCCCCACGTGATATTTCGTGATTTTTTGTCAAACCCCCCCCCCCCTCCGCCTAAAAACCTCACGTGATTAATGGACGCCCCCTGATTACAATGTATCTATATGTATGCTATGATTAATAAAATAATCCTAATAAAATAAAATTAGGCAATATTTTAAATAACAAAGATATAATTTTTTTATCTATTTAAGCAATTTATATTTCTTCCACAAAGAGAGAAAATGGGTATACAAAAGCTAGAGAAACAGCCAGTATAATCTATTAATCGTGAATTAATTCTCACCTCGATTCCTCTGGCGCTAACAAAATTCCTCACCGAGGACTCTACGCGTTCCCAGTTGCCCCCGTTAAATGTCTGCCATTGGGGCGCAACGTTCAAGAAATTAGAACGTTCCGCGCTGCTGCGAACCGTATATAAAATCCACCTTAGCGGCCAGGTGTCCACGGGCCTGAAGTAATCGGTTCGTATCGTGCACTAGTTGGTTGCCAGTTTAGTTGAATTTAGAATTTTTGCGATCATTGACTTCTGAGACTTTCTCCTGAAACGTGAGATTAGGTAAATGTTAAGTACTCGCTTTTCTTTGAATATATTGATTATTATTTCAAGTTCCAAATAGTTCTCCAGATGGATATGACTACTTGATTTTTTGATCGAATTAGAATTGATTAGATGATAAACAT
>NW_020537758.1:29110069-29130099 GCF_003426905.1 Ctenocephalides felis | reverse complement strand
AAGTGAAAATAACATAGAAAAAAGAGGGAAAAACTTAGCATGATCAAACAAACATAATACGTATATGAATAAACTTTAAAATACGGGAGGGCCTTTACACTTCGTTATATAAAAGTGAAAGAAAAAAGTTTGATAGAATAAAATAATTGTGACCTTTTTGATTTTCTGTTTTTATTTTGATTATTCATTATTTCTACACTAATTGAAGTTTTTATGTTTATACTTTCTATTTTTTATTTGATGATTATGAATATAAATCAACAAATCGTTAATCACCATAAAATCGAAAATGTTCTATTATTTTGAAAAACTGTTTTATTTTCCATAGTTATTGCTATTTTTAATTTGATATTATCATATACAAAGCATTCAGCTATTTATATTTAAAAAATAAAAATGTTATTTTTTGTAAAATTGCATTTCTTATTTTCCTAGTATCGTTAATAATCGACGGTCAATATTAATAACAAAAACGAAGAAAAAATGATTAATTGAGCAAGATTAACGCCATTAAAATAGTTTTTCATGTTGAAAACTCATGTGAGTCAACACATAGTTATGCTTTTTGCCATTATTTTTATTTTTATTTTCATTTATTATTAATATTATTGATGTTCTGTTTCTAAATAAAATACTACTAATGATCAACATTTTGATGATAAAATATACAAACAAACGTTTAATTGAATATTTTAGCAATATTATAATATACTTTTCCAGTTATGTATGTGCGATCAGTTTACCATCGTCGAACTTATAATTTCTTGAACTTTATATTGTTTAAAAAAAAATCAACACATTAATTTTTTCACCGTATTTATTTCTTGGTTCTAGTAAACTAGCTGGAAAACTATTATACGATCTCATCGTTAGTTGAACAACATAATAAATCAAGCGTGCGAGAATATAGTGTCATTTACTTCTAAATTCCAAAATAAAGCGAAAACAACGACTATTTTCTGCAAAAGACGTTTCTTTTATGATGTAACTCGTTGAGAGTGATAAAGTCGCGCAACTTTAAAATACTTGCACATAATTTTTCAAATGTAAAGAATATTTTGTGGTTGTGGTTATATATTATGAACTTTAAATCCGTTAGGGTTTGGAGAAACTAAGTTGTAATTTTTAAATAATTATTGAAAATTTCTAGCAACTATTAGAATAGACATAATTACACATTTTTAAATAATTTTGTGATAAAGTTTAAAATCAACACAAGACGATCAGGAACATTTTTTTTCTTGAATAGAATTGGCTCTATGAAAAATCTCTTTGTCTTATTACGATATAAAAAAATCGGACAAATATATCATGTACGTGTCAAAAAACGTATTTGAATATTTCATTCCATATACATGATGGATCTCGTTATTAATTCCCAAAATAGCATCGACATTTGCACAGATGCGAGATTGAAATTGTTTTCAGTTAAACTACTTATCCAGGAGTACCTTGCAGTTGGAAACAATAACCGCTCGTTATAAACAAACTACTTGATCCAAGGAGGCTTCGATAATCACGAATTGCACCCGCAGGTGTATACTAACAACAATTCGACGAGAATTTAATGAACTGCCAAGTTATTGTCAGGGGCGATGTAATAATGGATCATATATTAATGATAATGGAATATAATTTTCTCCGAGGGAGAAGTTTGTTTTCGTTGGAAAATCTGTCTTTCTAATTTTATGTTTTGTCGGCATTTCAAGTCAATCTGAATCAGTGAAACCAAAATAGGAAAAGAAGTATTAGCTGTATCTCCATGAAGATTTGCCTTTATTAGTCTATGATGATCGGCTAAGCCAAATCGAAAATTGTGACCCAATCTTCAAAGTTCAAACACTATCCAGCAGATATCGTACTGATTGTAAATATTGCGTGGGCTACTTCTTTATAGTTAATGGCACAAAAAAATGAAAATTTCAAAGAAACTTTTGAAATTTTGAATAACGGTAGAGTTTGTCTTACAAATTACGGTCTTACAAATTCATCATTGTATTTTCGTACTTTGATGATTTTTCATAATTCCATGTCAAATTTTCAGAATTCAATTGTTCAAATTTGAGATTAAATTTCAATCGTTTAAATTTATGCATATCGGGTACCATTGTTTGCCATGCAGTGTAATGCAATAAGGATTAGTATTTTTCAGGCACTGCATAAGTAAATTTATTTTGAATCATTCATATATTGTTTTATACTTTTAATAATTATTGTTGTTTTTCTCACATTTTAAATTATTACTCTGTTTAGAATGTCCAAATAGAAGAAGTTTTATGCTTGGTTAGAGTTAGCGGTTTTACATATATATTAACGTGTACATTGTAATAAAAAAACAATTAATGAATACTTAATATATCATGAATAGATTATTCCAATAACCTCTTGTTCGTTACGCACAGGATCGCTAATTCCTCTACAAATGCGACGGAGATTTAGAGGTATATGTTCCTGTTAATCCGGAACCATCGTTTTCATTGTATATGAATATATATTTTAGTAGCAGAGCTTGAATAATTTTCAGATATTCAATTGTAGTTTGATGATGATAATCAACAAAATCAAAGAATTGAGTTTTATTGATAAAATGCCATGTATCGTAGATGTATAATCTTATAGTTGGATTGTTATACTCATTTCGTACCCTTAGTAAAAATAAAATGCAAAGTATAATGACAAGACATCAAAAATAGAATGCCAATATAATATCCAAAAATTTGATTCTTAAAATTAATGCTTTGTTTCATAGACGGATTCATATAGAAATCGCACAGATCATTTGCTATTTTTAAATCTTCACTAATTATAAGATTTTTTAAATTGAATGTAACGTTTCTATGGCTTGTTGAAGCAATTAAATTTTTTTTTTCAATGGACTGGGAATTCAAATTTTACTATAAAATGGAATAGCAACATTTAAAAATATCTTTTATTTATTGAGTGATAATAGTAAATTTTATTCAGTTTGTTTACATTACAAAAAAACGATACCGGCGAAGACGGTCAAGGTAATGAAGGCGACTTATGCAATTATTTTATTAGTTCAAAATGACGGCATTTACATAAGATTTACTGTTGGATAAAGATTTAGATTTAGATTTATTGGATATTCACAGTATTAGAGTTAAATAACAAAACAACCAAATATAATACTACTAGAGTGCTAAACTAATTTAATTTTGTGTCTTGATTTTATAAAACTTGATATTACGTCTTCGTTTAGAGCATCTTCAAAAGTTGAGGCCCTGTATATCCATTAATTTGCAGAAATTATTAGAAAGTTTAGAAGCTTTTCTGAAAAAAGAGCTGTGTCAGAGACGAAGAAAAATATTTCACAGCTAAGTAATACTCAGTTATAGCCAAAAATTGCAGTATTTGTAAGATATCACATATAATTAGTAACAATAGTTATTTATAATATGAAGGGGATGGTACCACTGTATTTCTTGAAGTCAAAATTATTATATTGAGAAATGTCATAAAAACTGTTAGCTTTTAGTAAATTAATCAAAACGTTGTGGAATTTATGATTGCTTAGTTGACGTATTTGTAAAAGTAATAAATTGAACAGTTGAATACCAAAACCATCGATTGAATTAAAAGCAGTATTAAGCTTAAAAGTCGATCCTTTGATAGTTCTATTCCTTGTGACATAGTGGGAATTAGACATGGAAGATAAATTAAAATACTCGGGATATATTAGAATCTGCGAATAACCAAATTTTTAGCTGCTAATATAGAAGTTTGGTCGCAATACTTTTGTCCGCGTACAATGTACAAAAGTAAAATAAACAAATTATACACTTCTCTATACTTATTCTATGAAAAGTTGCGTAAACCAGTATACCACATACTAAAAACTAACAGAAAGAAATAGTAAGGCGTTCTCACATTATCTTCGAATTGTACATGAGATAATCATGCAGCATTAAAATAAAATTAGGATCTATGCTTTTCTTTAAATTATTTTACCAATCAACGCTCTTACTAATTATAAGACGAACAACATAATACTCCGATGAGATGGCTAGGTGTTCTCACATTACATCTCGCCTTCCATGCCGCCCTGATGTCGGTTTATATAAACAACCCAATAAACGGGCCGCGCGGGTTGACTTTCATTGCGTCATTATCGTGAAAGTGTCGGCGTTTCAATAGCCGCCCTCATTCTAACCTTCGATCTACTAGACCAGGTGAGGTTAATGTGCGGGCTTTTCAAATTATCATAAAGATCAAATATTTCACAAACGATTATTCTATCAGACGATACCATGGAGCATATGATATTGAACGGCTGAACTTTCAAATTGTAATAGACATAGGCGTTGTCTGGGGAGGGCATTAAAAAATATTGATTTTATGTTGCATTGTTCTTTATTATTTCTTATGTTGATGATGTAACAGTATTTTGTTCATTTCTACTTTTCATCAATTTTTATATGCATACCTGCTCTAATTTAATTTAAGGAATAATAATTCTATTATAGTAATATATTTTTCTCTAAACCGCTGCGTGTGTCACACTCGAGATTACTTGCAATATTTCGTAATAGTTTTCAATTTTTCCCGTTTACTGGATTATTTCTAGAACAGCGGGAATTTTCTATAATATCGTGCAATGCGAGTCGACATTAGTACTCGTTTCTTCGAATCAAATAACACAATGTGCGAAACGTTCTGAACACTGACAGGTCAGCTCCAGAAAGCATTTTAGTCGAGTAAAATATGCTTTTCATTCAAAAAATCGTACTTAAAAACTATTATATTTTTTTACAATTATCCTTTGCATTAATCAATAATAAAAACTTTTAACAAATACTAACAATCGACAAGAATTATTACTGCTTAAGCGTGGAATATATGCAGTAATTACATATTTCTTAATTTACATATGATAAAACTCGCGACGAATTTCTGTACTCTAAAAAATTATAATTTGATTTCTATGCAGAACTTTAAATTTAAGGCGTTTATCTATAGCTTTTGGAGCCAGATTACAATATTTTCGTTTAGGGAAATTTAGTTAATTTTACGATATTAAGTATATATTTAACAGCATTTATTGCTAAATATTTATTTCATTATTTATTTCTGTCATATTTTAATATTGAGAAAGGGCATCAAAACTTAAACGAAAAGTAGAGTAAGGTGTCTATTATTTCGTAATTCTATGTTGATATACTGTTTTGGCAAGTTCATAAGCATCCATCTGAAATAGAATAATTATTGAATGTATTTATGAAGCAATTAGAGTAGATAGACATATCAAAATTGATAAAAAGTGGAAATAGACTGGAAAATATTGTTATGTATATTTCGAAGTAGAAACCGATGTCACTACTGCTTGACATCAGGTTGCTCCATAACGATGGTTTCATCTTACTATATCGTTGGCAATGTAGTTGATTGCATGTTTGTGTCAGCTGTTTTGAATTTGATTTGATAACAATGATGACGTCGTTGAAAGCAGTGCATTCGAAAATATAGTTTAACTTGGAATTTTTAGCATAAATGGAAAGTTTAATATATCCAATAAAAGTAACTTTTGTCCCAATACATTTCAGGTTTACGGCATCTTATTGGATGTGAATATATATTATTTTTCAAACAATTTAAAGTGTGGGTTTCTGTTTTATGTATCTGTTGACTCGACTAAAAGTATTTTACGCATTCGTCATTGCGAACAAGTGAGGCAGTTAGACTACGAATTGAAATTCGAGAAGCGGGATTGTCAGCGGCTTCTGTGACGAATTGAATTAAAAGTTTCCGAAATAGGCTTAAGTCAAAGTTCGGCACTCGTGCTGTAATTCCCAGAGCATTGTGTACGCAGATAAATAGTTGGAGTTATTTAATTAAAACAAAGTTTGGCTTTTGTAAATTAATATCAGTGTACGAGAAATGTAATATGAGCACTCAAATATCTACTTTATATAAAGGAGATCAAATAGTTGATTTATTAGTTTATAGTATTGTTCAAATTATTTCAAATGTACGACAAAATTATAATATGCTTCTATAAGCGACTGATATCATCCCGAAATTCATATATAATATACCTTATTGTTACAAAATATTACGCCAAAGTTTTATATGAATAAAGTTTGTAAATTTCAACGTTGTGCTATTTTCCAATTAAGTTGCAAATACATATATAAATTTATTCACTGAAACCTATCCCTATGTTTCTAGTAAACATGCACACAAAAATATTTCATTTGCGGAATGTTGTAACCACACTCAAACCGCATGGATGAAAAAATACCATCTACCTATTCAGGACTGTGACAGTGAAAATATTTTATCAATCGAATTCGCACTATTCGTTTTCGTTTTGGTTTTATTTTATTTTTATGTTGAAAAACGTAACAAAAATCACCGTTGTATTGCAACATACTCGACTGTTATTCTAGCAGGAATTTTGGCCTTACCTAAAAAAACAGATTATTGCTTGAAATGTATTGATATCTTCTTTATATGTGTATTAATATAATATATACTATAACATGCTATAATCATTATTATAATAATTCTATAACATAGTTTAATTTACACTATTTCATACATAACATTTTATAAAGAAGCAATTATTTATTTTAAGGTGATAAGAAATAATAGCGAAGTCTAAATTTGTATTCATAAAGTTTTTACGCTTTATTTTATTTCAGTGCTCATATTTTACACAATTAATTAATATTCATTAGGTTATATATATATATATATGTGTGTGTGTGTGTGTATGTGGTTAAATTATATTATATTTATATTTTATAATATTATTTAATATTTGTATATTGTATATTGATTTATTAATTATTTAAAATTTTATTGTAGATATATGTGACTCGAAAGGATAACTGGAATGCTATACTGCTGTGGAGGTGAGTTAATATAATTTATTATTTTAAAATAGTTACAATTTAACAGTTTTCTAAAAACACTGATTCAATATTGCATATTCTAAAACTGTTTAAAAGCTAGTAATTGGAATATTGCTAAGTGATTTTTGAGTATATATAAAACAATTTGTCACTTTAGAAAAAAATAATTCGAATTGTTTAATACAATCCAAAGCCAAGATTTGTTGAATCGTTGCTAAAATTCACAAGAGTGTAGTGTTATTCAGCTCAGATATATCCAAAGATTTTCTCAATAATTGCTTGAATTTACAAGTTTACAATTTTTTCGAAACTTACAGATTAAGATATTTGTCACCACATTCTCTCAGAAAATCCTAAATCAATCATTGTATTCCAAACTTGTTTGAAAAAAATCAGCTGGATCTTATATTGAAAAATTGTTAATTTATTGTGATTTTGGTAAATGTTGGTTAGGTCTGGTAAATGTTCGGTATTAAAAATTAGTTACTTTAATAAACGCGATTATTTTTGATCATCAAATAGATCGCCTTGAATGACATGTGATTTATACATATAATTATGTAACTCGTATCATTGGAATATTGGCATATTGTGAATTTTCTAAATCTTAATACGATTTATTTATAGTATTCCAAACAAAAATCATTTGGCTTTAGTGTTGATAATTGATAAATTTTGATTAATGCTGATCATATTATTTATTAGTATTTAATAGGTTTTTTTTTAAAGAAAAACGTATACATTTTTCTTGATTTAATCTATCAACCGAGGCATTATTTTTCTTGATTTAATCTAATCAACCGAGGCATTTCTTCGTAACTTACAGATTAAAATATTTTTGCACGCTATCCCAAAAAATCTTATTACCAATAATAGTATTGCCAACTTATTTGGGAAAAATTATCTTAATTTTGTGCTTGATAAATTTATTTTGATTTTGGTAAGTGTTGGTCAAGTTATTTATTCCCAATCACGAGTTTTTATTTTAAATAAAAATATCAAATGTTTTTGATTAGCTCAATTATTTTTAGTTATCGAAAAGATTTCCTTGGGATGAAATGCCACTCTCACATACGATATCAAAACTCATGGTATCCACATATGAGTTTCACCTCTCTCAGTCCCAGTTTGCGAAAATATTTTGTCATTGCAATCCTGCATCCGTTTTTTGTCCGTTCCGTTGCAAATAGAACGGAAATCACAGTCCGGCGGTGGCGGTGGCGACTGGCGGTGTGTATTGGCGGTGTGTCATTACAAGCGGTGTTGTTCGCGCGAAGCGACGTTTGCCATATTAAATTCATGAGGACGTGTGCAATGTTTCAACGGTCGAACGAACGCCACGACTCTCGACGTATGTTCAAGCAGACACAATCTGGGGACATGATTGTCGCATGGGTTAGCCGAATCATGCAACAAGGTTGGGTCTGAAAAGGAATGGGTTTTGGTAATGAATTTGTCAAAATGGATTGGCAAATTCAAAGGTTGTATTTAATTGGCTTGTCTGGAAAAATTCAAATGTTTGTCCCCAGAATGAGGTCTCTAACATTTAAGTTTGTGAATAAAATATCAATATAATTCGAAGATGTCAAATTAAAATAGTATGTATTCCAAACTATGCACTGTGGATCAACAAATGCAGATAATGGATTGATAATATTGGCTTACTGCTGATTATTTGAATCTTAATTTTCATATATTTTTTATCATTTTTGAACAATGATCAGAACTTGAGTCATATAAGCTGCTGTGCAAATTTGGTTTAATACCAGTCTCTTCGACAGATGGTAAACGAATCAGTTGTCTCATCTCTGTATGATATATTATTATTACAATTTATTTATAAAGTTTTATTCTTAGTTCATCCATGCCGAGTGAAGAATATTTTCATTTGGAAACATATTGCTATCTTTACTGTCAAGTGAAAATCGTTATCGCTTCTGCTTGACAACTAAAGTCTGACGGTACAAATCTAAAAAAATAACTATACTAATCAAATGAATACTCTATTTTTGCCAAACTTCCAATTATTTATTTATTTTACAAAAATATTTGGTATGAATAAAATGAAAATTTTGCAGCAACCCTGAATCAGAACTGACTGTTCAACGTTATATGTCATGTTACACTATTTCTCCAAGGACTATTTGGACAGATTTCATTAAACTAAAATCCTACTGATTTATACGAATTTATATGAAATTGAGATAAATACATGTCAACAATAAATCATTCTGCAACATGAAACTATTTTAAAGTAATGTATTCTTGAATGAGCATTATAAAATTAGGTATAAAAATGGATTATCCGACTACTTACATCTGAGTCATTCAAAATATTATTATATAATTTTGAAAATATTTATTATAAATATTTCTTGTAGACAAGTACAATGAATCCATAAAGCAAATATACGTTCTTAGACTTTGAAATTTCAACGAAACTGATACAGCAATTTAAGTAGATTTTGTAATACTTGGTCTGACAAACGACTTTGCGTTGTGTTTTTGGCATATAGTCCTCAATCACTCAATATCACGATATCACCTTTCAAACATCTTCGATTTTATGAGCTATGATACACGCTTTCGTCTTATCAAATACTCGAAAACTGCCTATGTACATGTATGAGAACACTTGTCTTCGGTAGCGTTCCGGCTATGCTCTACATCAGGAGTGGCCAAGAGATCGAACTTTATTTGATCATTGGAAACTGATGAAATACTTGATAGGGTCATAAAAAAACTAAAAATAATACGATTTTTGCTAGTGCACTTTGCTCATTTAAGTGTTCTAGCCTTGTAGTGATGATGTATTGTAATGAGTTTTTATTTATGCAGCAATGCCAGGTAACGACTTTATCACTTGAAAACATATTGCTACCTGTATTTCCAAATAAAAATCGATATATAACTACTAACTGACATCAGGCTGCTCGAAGCGGATATCGACCCACTTATCTACGAGTAAGTCCTACAAAGTAAAATAAAACTAATTTAGTTATTGCAAACTAAATTTATAAATGTTTACGTTTACTAAAGCTTAGCTGCGCGTGGAAATGATAACAGAATCATTTGCCAGGCAGGAGATATACTAGCTAAATTAATATATAAATACGTTTCCCACCTCTGTTTTGTATAAGAGACGAGTGCTTGCTATGGTAGCAATATGAGAAGGCAAAGAGGGACTATAAGTTATTAGGTTACCAACCTTATCGGAAAGCTTTTAGTACACTCGGCTGATGTGCGCTAGTGTGCTTCTTCCTCTCTGAACTTACTCAGATGTTGAACGAGCTTTTTTTCTTATTGAAACACATGGGGCTGGATGGCTGAATGGCTGGCTGACTCTATTGCTTGATGCATGCTTGTTTATAATCACTTACATGACTTGCTCCTGTGTTAACATCTAATGTCATAAGTGTATTGGATGAAAATTGTATCAGATTTCCGAAACCGGTGACGATGAATTATTAATTTATCTATTTATAGACATTTTGTGGAACCATAGATTGAAATACCTTTGGGTAAATATAGCTATATTGAGAAGGAAAATAACAAGTACTAAGGGCGATTGAAGTAATGTATAATATTTACTGCTTGCGCTAAAAGGGCAAAATATGCAACATAGGACTTGAAATTATGAAAACTGAAAAAGAGTTAGAGAAGCAAGCGCATCTATTAACATGGAGCTGATTTTTAGATGTTAAATTTGAATTATTGATTGATGATTTTGAAGGTGTTGATAATATATTAGTTTGGTAGATTTTTGTGTATTATTATTTACAAAATTATTTCTTCTTCATATTTCAGACAAATGTTAGGCATGTGACATTTGCAGATTTTGCAGTTTTGCAAAATTCATAGCTTTTATACTTCTCGTAGTTCTTGTAGGGTTTAGGCATAGCATTTTTCAGTCTCCGTCATTTTTGTAGACCTGGCAGTTATTATAGATTTTGTAATGTTTGTTGAAGTCGTTGATTTTGATTGATTTTGTTGCTTTCACAAGATGGATTTTTTAATTATGTCTTGATTTGTTATATTAACATATAATTTATTTTGGTATTTGTTATTATAGTTTTTTTTTTAAACAAACAAAGAAGATTTCTATCTTGTTTCGGTATTCTATCATGTTTGTATAATATGATAAAAAATTGTTATTTTGAAATATGAAAAATTGTTGAAAGAAATGATTACCTATCTTGAGATCCATTTA
This sequence comes from Ctenocephalides felis, assembly GCF_003426905.1. Classification (NCBI taxonomy): domain Eukaryota; kingdom Metazoa; phylum Arthropoda; class Insecta; order Siphonaptera; family Pulicidae; genus Ctenocephalides; species Ctenocephalides felis. The sequence continues at coordinate 29,119,011 of NW_020537758.1, read as the reverse complement.
ATAAACATCAGCCTTATACAGAAAGTAATAATAAAATAAAGACAAATTTATGAAAAGAACGTTTCTGTGTTCTGGAAATATGAATATCTTCCAAAACAATGTTCGACTGAAATGCTATCTCCGCAGAAAGAATGCATACCGAGCGACGCCGAGGAACGCCCAACGCGCCACGATTCCAAGAATATTGCAGATATGTCTGATGCGACGAACAAAATAAATATTTTATTTCGCATTTAGACACCGAAAAATGCATGAACGCTTTTGTGGAATATTTTCCACGAGACGCTATTGACGTATCGCTCTATATTTTTTCCTTATTTTAATACTCACAAACATCTGAATTTTATTATAATTTAACTAAACCATAACTAATGCAAATTAGTAGAATTTGATCATCCAAAATAGTTCTTCTATACACTTTGTAATAAATCATGCTAACAATGAAGCAATGTAATAATTCGGGCTTACTGCATATCTACCAAAACTTTAAAAAGCTTTAAAACTTGAAAAATTTAAAGATTGAATCAGTGGTATCATTTTTGGATAGATTAGAAAGATAATGGAGATCGATGAAATCTGGATATATCAATGTAGAAACATTTTATTATTAATATTAAGAAAGGTTGAATTAAAGTTAAGCACTTTTCCGTCTCCATTTCTTCCTCAATTCTTAGTGCACTTATCTGCATTTCACTATCATTACTTTGTTCATGTTTTACATATTCTGTGCTCCACTATTCAAACTTTTGTATTTATTTTTTATTTTAAATTTACCTTTGATAGCGTCATAAAACACTGTATTACCAATTTGAAACCGAACCAGTTTTTTTATACAATGCCAATCAATGAGCTATAGTAATATATAGAATAAACTATAGTAACTATAGAACTATAATAATATAGAATATATTCATTACATCTTTCTACTTTTAAAACAACAATTTTGAAGGCAATGTTCTAACGATTGTGATAAAATATTCTCGAGTTATTACATATATCTTGACGTTTAAAACCTTACTATTATTTAAATATTATACATATTTTTTTATGCTAAACATTTTTAAACATATATTATTAAAAGTTTCATTTAAATATTTTCCATTCATAATAATTTCTATTTACTTACCACGCGTTTCTCAAATTAGTCTAACTAATTAGCAAAATATTCCACAAACGATGAGAGCTGCCTTTTTGTTTGCAACGTGATAGACAATATACAAAGTTTACCATTGTTACCATAATTGGTAAGAAAACAGTTAATTAATATGCAAATGCAAACGTATTGATTAGTACAAGGGGTTTTACGATCACGAGCGCTTCAGCTTCTTGAGAGAGATGAACGCGAGCCAACCATTCTGCAGTGGAATACATGCAGGGCTAAGAAACATGCATCGATGTTAATATAGAATATATTAGAATTCTATTCTATTATATAGAATAGAATAGAGGATATAGAAAATAAAATAAATGATGATATTCTGGAGTTAAAATAAAAATTAGTACAATTTTTTTAAATGTTAAAGATCGGAATTTTGGAATGGGTAGTCATACTAAAGAGAAGTCCAAGTAGAAGACTGTAAGAATTTCAAAAAAAAATATTTTAATTCAAGTCGAGAAATCGTGCGTATCGTATCGGAAAAAAACAGTTTTGTGGAAAACGCCGTTGAACTTTCGCCAAGGAAAGTAATAGTGAAGGATTATCTTGATGAAATAGCCATATCTCCGAAAATAATTTAATTTTGAAAACTCCTATTGAGCACATGTTCGAAAACAGTAACTTTGAAAATAAAAAACAATCGATTTTTTAAATCTTCTATACTTGAATACTACATTAATTATAAAATATCGTCAAAATATGAAAGAATGAGCTGCGCCAAAAATTTTTAATTTTATAGCCACAAATGTTGTTAAACTTCAATTCTTGTTGTTGAAGTAAATTATTTACATGAACTGGAAAGATCATGCAACTATTCAATAAAGTCAAATATTGCAGATAATATTAAACGATTCAAAGTCAATTGCTCTCAAATTATTTAATAAAATAAAATAAAATAATTGGAGGTGACGTTTTTCTGACAAAACTTCTGCAAAAGGTAAAAAATAAACTTATGTGTATTATAAGTTTGACAAAAAAATCTAAATCATTTACTTATTGCAAATTATATTAAACTGTTTGAAATAAATTGCTCTCAAATTCTATACTTTTTGAGAAAACGTCAACGATCTATGCATCTGAAATTATGACGAGGAAATTGAAATCATTCATTTTTTTGCAAATAGTAATAAACGATTTGAACTAAATTATTCTTGAATTATAGCAGTTTGACGAAATATTAAACATCAGCTTGCATGCACACACATACATAAATATAATTTTGATCCCAAAAGATTTAGAATGACAGATTGCCGAGAAATCAGCAAGTCGAATTTTCTGGCAAAAATATAAACTTCTTTTTGGGGATGTTAATTATTATATGACTAAACTCAGATCAAATGAATAAATGCATAGGTGATTTAGTGGATAAATGAGAGTGACATAAATGACTGAGTAATATAAAGGAATTCTAAAAATTATAGGGACAAAAAATGATTGAAATTTTTGCATGAACAGGCAAATAATTGAATAAATAACTTCTTAGGTGGTTGAATAAATAAATTGATAAGTGACTAAAAATTGTTTAAATGAACAAGTAAATGCATAAACAACTGCGTGAATAAATAAATACATAATTTACGTAAACCAGTTGGTAAGCAAATGTATAAATGTAATAAGTAAGCAAATGATTAAAAAAAAATATTACGTGATTGAATTATTTTGCGATATTATGATTAAATGATCAAATAAATAATTGATAAAATTAATAAATGATTAAATCATGACTAAAGTAATTTAAAAAATAAATGCTAAAATAATTTTAAACAATGCATGATTAAATAATTAAATAAATAAATTACAATTAATTGAATAAATAAACAATTAAATGAAGTGATGATTATTATTAAAAGCATGTAATCAAAGTAAATAAATAAAAAATGAAGTTAAGTCTACAAATCCCTGTTTTGAAAGGCAGAGATGCCACACCGTCACTCTCGCAGTGCAATTGCAATGCGTCCACCTCATTCCCTAAACTTCCTCTCCGGAACAAGCGAGCAACCCTAGGCAACCGACAAGCAACGGCACCGAGAGAGCGTAGGAACAAGTACGAGAACAGGTTGCATACAATAAGCGGTTCGCGAGTCGCTCTTCTCCTCTGGCGAGATCCCATTGTTGATACGGCACGGTGCGGTGGCGGTTTGGATCCGTATATAATTAATGGTATCAGTTGATAGACAATTAGAGATAAACAAGTACGCAATTACGCGGCCAATTAATTCCTTCGCGGCGCATGCTAATTGAAATGCAAAACGCAAGAGGCAGACGAGTGAGTGGACCACTCGCCGTTACTATATGGATAGATTAAGAGCTGGTGAATATTAATTTAATTTTGTATGCATCTGTGCATATAATCTTTAGTTGAAGCAGGGGAGACTGGGTACGGTAGTGACAGTCTAAACAGCTAAACTATACTGGTTTGGAAATACGGTCTAGAAACAGAAATTAAGTATGTTCATTTGAAAAAGTTTTCAGTAGGGTAGAGCGGGGCTAGTTGAGCATAGGGGCAAGTTGAGCAATCGAAATATCTCGAAAACTATTCACCGTCCGTTTATATGGCGGAAAGATAGAGGTGCGATCGCTAGTGGTCGCTGGTCAAATGAGTGAGGCTCACGGGCGTTTCGTTTTTTTGAGGCCAAAAGTAAAACAATAATTCATCACGAGTTTTCGTCTGGTTTAGTCAAATGTTATTTATTTTTAGGTTTATCAGGTAAATGTCTTCTTCCATATAATTATTGTACTTTTAATATGTACAGAGATTCTGAGTATAATTCTCACGTTTTTTTATAAACTCACTTTTATTTGGAAATTCTGAGTTGGGGTTAGTTGAACATAGTTTTTAAACTTGTTCTGTCACTAAGACAATTACCATTAACTTCCACAGAAATTAATTATTATTTTTAAGATTTAAGCTAAGGTATGAGTTATAATATAAAGAAATAAGTATTTACTTACAAAAATACTGAATATAATGGTAAAATAATTCCTAAGATACGATATTGTTTTGTTGATTCTATTTTTGGTTAATTATTCAGAGAAGATCACTATAAGTTTTGTTTTCTCTGTCAATATAGAACTAGTTATTAAAAACTAGTACAACAATCAGTTATTAGATTTGTTTCAGGTACCATGTATAGGTGCATGTAGAAAAATCTAACTTAACTGGGACAAAATACGAAAAAATAGAAAGAAAAATTTAATACAAGGAAACAATAGATTTTATAAAAAAGTTTTGCTTTATATTGTTAATTAATAAGCTTTGGTTTTTATGTTGTGGTTTGTTGTTTTTCAACCTATTTTTATGCCAGTCACAAACGTCCTGGGGTGTATTTTTTGTACCAGTAAAACTACATATATGTATTTTCTCATGCATGCATGTATTATCTATTAATTTTATGAATTATCTATAATTATCGTTACGCATAAACTTTTTTTTTATTTTCGAACTATAAGATTTATTTTTGTTTATGAAAATATAATACTTTCATCAGCTCTTGTCTTATTACCTGAGCTAAAATTGAATTCGTTTTTATGGTAAAGGACCAGTGATTAGCTACTATTGTGCATTATTACCAGTCTGAAGAGATTCTTCCTAATGAAATTGCTGCTGATTACAGGCTTTTTGAGCTGAATAAAAGGTGAAATTATATTTCTCATAAAGAACACTCGGTCTGCAGATGATGCGATAAGATGACTGCGTAATAGTTAATTAAATTATTTTATTAAATACAGAAAAGCTTTCCATTCATTCAGATTCGCTATTCTTATTTTTAAATTTCTTTCGTTGAATTTAATTTAAAAATGTTGTAATTTTTAACTCGAAAGAGAGACATTTTGATAAGATTTTTTTTGGAAGCTTCAATTATTTATTTTAATTGATATAGCTTAAGTAAATGTTCATTCTTTCTATTAGTTAACGCCTAAAGCTCAACCCTGTCTAATGAAATTATATAAATATATTTTAATACTCTTTACACAGGATGGCAATAATATAACCTAATTCGCTTTAGCACTATTTTTAATTCACATTTGAAGGTCTATGTACACGCAATAAAAATGAAAGCAGAAGATTTAAATTGCACTTTACAAATAGGAGTAAAATATTTTGATTCTGTTACACCGTGAACCTGCCTTCGAGAGTTTATAACATGCAAATAGTCGTTATTAATCAAAACATGCTCCAAGCATATGGCACATACAGATCTAACGAGCTAGGTCATTTTATCATTTTATCATTTTAACCGTTGTCAATGCCATGTGACATTTTGGACAAACAACTGTTTCTTGTAGGCATCGATTCGTGTTTTGTGAGCCCGGCGCGGTTTCGAGTGTCGTCTCTAACCAACCTTATTGTTCTCGGATTTCTCTTGTATCCGCCGATATTTCTTAACAGGATGAGACGTTTCTAGTTTTTCTATCAGTTTCGGAAGAAAACGCTTTTATGCTGTGACTTTAGTGTAGTTTTTCTGATATTTCTGAATTACGGATATTACTCTGGCAGATGAAATTGCTGTTCAATGTTATATTAGATTAGCTGTTATTCTGCTCTTGCGTGTAAACCATAAATTCTTAGAGGATATATCAGTAAAATTTTCTATTATTAGTAGTAGCAATTTTTCAAATTCATATACATGCGATTGTCATGCTCATATGCATATAGTTGATAATTTTCATAATAAATTGATTTCATTAATATTTTCTCAAAATGTAAAATTCTGTATATTTCCTCTCGAAATAAAAATTGTGGAAATGTGATATAATTGTTAACAAACTATTCTGAATACCGCATGATTTTCAATGAATCCATTTGCAAAAGCATTTTCGATTGTTTTTCTTCAATAAAACCATCATGAGATTTATACAATTTAATATAATTAAAAATATTAAATTAATTGTATGAATATTTCTATTGAATTGCAACAGCGTGATAATATATTACAACAATTGTATATTGTATAACGATTACAGGAGTGTTTATAAATATCATTCAATTCTAAAATATTTACTATGCCATATTATTATTAATTTTTATAAAATAATTATATGTCGGATTATTCATTTATATTTTATTATATATATATATATATATATATGTATATATATATAATATATATATATGTATATATATATATATGTATATATATATATATATATGTATATATATATATATAATCGCTATATATTGAGAATTTAATTCATAAGCCCGAAACATGCGAAGATATAATACTAATGCTTATTGTTATTATGTAAAATATAAACGCAGAACATTTTTTAATTGTTATAATATAATTAGTTCATATCAAATATTAGTTAATTTTATTACAACAATGTGTTACACTGATCTATTTAAATATAACGTTTAGGTTCAGAATAAAAATCAATATAAATTTAATTTAAAAAATTATTGATCATACATGTTTAATATATTCTATATCATTTGCACTATTTTTGTGACATTAATAGTTTTTATAATTTATTGGTTAACGGTTACTTCGGATTAAGAAAAATTTGTTATTTTTTATTTTATTGTGTATTTACAGCGTACATTATTGAGATACTAAATTTTACAAAATCTATTGTGCCTATATACGGTCCATTACAAATAAAAACAGGAAATATATAAGATATGAATATCCCATACAAAATATGGTAAGCATTCACGTATCAATAATACATTTCCTATTCGTAATCAGATACAGAAACGAAAATAAACGCTTACTACGCACAATGGATTCTTTCCGAATTTTTCACGGGCAACAGAACGATCCCCGAACATATGTATAATACAAGATTCGTAAATAGATATGGACGGAACCTAATTTGAATCCGAAAAGTGGACGCTTGTTGAGGTAGGATATGTATAAAAAGCATATATTTTGTTATCAACATAGAAGAATAAGATCGTGATTGGTGTAGACGAGAAAGATTTTAAAATTTATATTGTTTATGCTTTTGCGTCTCTTATAGTATTTCATGCAATTTGATTGTTTCTGCCATTATTCATCAGTTTGTCCTCTAAATGTTTGCTATATTAACCATTTAATTGTGCAGCTCTCATAGAGCGCATAGTCATCCCAATCCAACCACATTAAGTATATATTCGTTAATCTCAGTGTGAAATGTTGGATGAAAAATATTTTACAAATTTTACAAAAAATTGAACAGAAAGAGAAAGGAAAACTCAATACAAGGAAAAAAGATTATGTTGTGTGTTACATATTTTTGCCAATGAAAGTCATTATAAACCATATTGGTGTCAATAGCTATTATTTTTTAATGTACGTTTATGCCTGTCATAACCGTCCTTGTTCGTGTGAATATGTATTTAATACTTCCACTAAACATTATACTTTATATAAAAAAATTCAGTTTGCTTCAGAATATTCTGGATCTCACAGAATTATCGCTTTAAGTCCAAAGGTGGTTACTCTTTCGAGAGACAATGGAACGATCGCTTTACAAGGAGAATAAAGTAAAGTAAAATCGCAGCATTTCAATGATACCCTTCCGTTTGTAAATAATTCTTTCGAGTTTTTTAATGAGGAGCGAGAACAAGCTTTCTTTTATGTAAAAAGTGCCGGTAAATGAAAATCAGTTGTCGCATTTCCGTGTTCGTCGTTTCGTCCTGGGTCGCATTTCTCACAGTCATTGTTGTTAGGCGACATAAGGTAAAAGCATTTTATGGATTGAAAAAGAGTGTTTCTGCCTTCTTGTCCCTCTGCCTTCCTTTTGCCGATATTGATCAGCGGCCAGGCGGCTACTAAAAGTAATTGGTTCTTTTAAAGTCTATCACAGTTTTCCATTATTCCGTACGACGGTGGCTATTCAATGCAGGAACAGATTTTTCTGTTTTACGCAAAAAACTTGGAAATTTCAAAGCTGAGGTTTATTATTGTATTACTTTTATTCATCAGATTCTACTGAAGTTCGTGAAATTGATTGCACGCCGCGAACGATTTGAATAAATAATTAATTTATAGCTAAAATCAATACCGAAAGCATACTTGTTGAGTTGCATACTTTATTCAGAACTATAATAACTATCCTAACATAATTATGCATTATTGATTTTATTGCAAGTAAAATGTTAATACAAATAGTAATATTAATAATTATATATTTTTGAGGTATATTCATAATTTTTCGGATAAACTGCAAATTTATTAAACTTTATAGAAAGTTTCGCAAAAATGCCTAGAAATTTATGACATATTAGTCTTAACAAAATTTTAAATTGTTTATATTTTATTGTATGAATGCTTTATATTGATCTTTAATATTGGTTAGAATCTAAAGAAGTTCTTACAACTAAAGGATTATAAGCAGCCTTTTGAGAAAAACCATGTTTTTGAAATTTTTTGCTTAAAATGTAACATATAGCTAATATAATAATAACATATAGCTAATGTAATATATAATTTGATCATTATAAATTGTTATGTAATGTTGAATTAGTAGCATAATTATCAAAAACTTTTCTAATATCTCGTACTTATGAGGCTATAAATATAGAATGAACTAGTGGGGTGTATGGCATCGTGTCTTAAGGCAAATTGCTGGAACTTCCCGTACCGTAATGAAATATTCGAGGAATACTGAATGTTTTCAAATAGATTATTATTAATATTGTAACATTGTCTAATATTCATAAAAAATATATAATCTGAATTGCAAAGCTGAAATTATTTGTTTAAAGTATATTAGAACTATAGTCAGAATAAAAATAAAATCTGAATTATTTTCGATATACAAAAAAATTTTTTCTTTTGACAAAAAAAAAAATTGAAAA
>NW_020537758.1:29091219-29109069 GCF_003426905.1 Ctenocephalides felis | reverse complement strand
ATTTGTATCCAATTTATCATTCCACGTATGATTTGCAATTGACTAGTTTGCCTAATTTCCGGATAATTGCACAAATTTCAATAGTCAAATAGACCAATCATGTCAAACGCAAATTAGCAGATATTTCTGTGCGGACGGTTTTCGTCCAACGGGTTTGATGTAATTTTAATATTGGCCTGTTGCGCAGAACAAGAGATAATTAAATACCTGCCCCATGTAACTACCAGCTATTTCATTCTGCGTACAATTTCAAACTATTTAAACTATTTAATAAAACGAGAAATATGTTTATTAGAATGCACTTTTACATACAGGATGCTGTTGGGTAACGGTCAAATGTATAAGCATTCAGTTGAAAAATTTAACAAAAAAATACAAAACAAATAAAGCAACTTTTTAATTAGTTACTTATACCAATTTAAATGTACTTACTATATAACAATTAAAATGTATTTTATCATTTTCAAAATATAAAAAAAAAATATTCTCAAGGAATAGACAAAGGTTGAAAGAAAAACTTCGAAATAAAAAAGAAATTGTAAGGGTAGAAAGGTGACAGGGTTACTCTATAGACTTATTTTCAAACAAAATAAATATATTTTTTCCAATACTAAAAATATATTTGTGTTAATAACTTTTGACGACATCAAATATATAATTTAGTGTCACACAGATAAATTAGAATTTTTTCTAGTATTTTACATGTTGAAAAATTAAGGACCGTCTGCAGTTTGCATATTTTTTATATCTATCTGAAAATCGTATTTACGTTTTAATAAAATGCCAAAAATCTAAAATTTAAATCTAGTCTTGCATGAATTTGCTTTTGACATATAATGTTATGAATGCAAATGAAAATGCGTTACGCGTAGCGAGCATATTGCAGATAGAATGTGTTTTTAATTTATTTTAAAATATAAATTTCAGAAAGTAAATTATTTTGAGCAAACGCTATTATTAAATATAATTGTTGTATTTCAATAACAGGCATACGCCTGGGTATAATTAAAATTATAATAATGAAATATATTCAAATTGAATGCGTATGCTGTTTTTGTTTAAGTTTACAATGAAGATAGATAATCATTTCATTAATTATTTTAATATAAAAAACTACATTAGCAAAAATATGTGAAATGACATAAATATTTTGTAAGTATAAGAGTTGATAATATATTAAAATACATAAAAAATTTAGATATTTCTAAATCAAAATATTTGCATATATGATTGCGCATAGAAAAGATGGTCAAAACTGTTTTATATTTTATTCTTATGTGATAATAATGTTACCACTATTTTTTGCAGTATACAATAATTCAGAGACAAATGAATTCCATAATTTTGTTCTGTAATCAATTTTATTGGAAGATGTGTGTGATTTGAAATTTGAAAATTATTAGCAATTAAAAGTCGTATTTTGCATTTCAATATAACTTTGTAAGCCAACGTTAAAATTCAAACCATCCATTTAATACTAAATTCCCCTGCTCAATTTTCTACTCGTAGAGCAAAATTATACGAAAAGCAAAAGTTAATTGTACAAAACCACGTTGCGAATTTAATACGAATCGGATATCGTTTGATGTGACGATTCTCCTTTGCAGCCGTTGGAGAATTTGAAAACTTTGTCGTGATAATTAATTATAATCTACATAGAGATGAATTAAACTTTCCATTGATACATTTCTGAATCAAGAATTCGCTTTTGTATCGTCGAAAATAAGGGATTGGATTGACATCAACAAATTGAATTACAACAGGCTTTGGGTATCAAATGCATATTGAATTATTATACTTGATAGAGTTTAAGAGTAAATTATTAGTTACTATGATAATATTTTTACACAAAATTTTGGATTTCGAACTAAAAGTATTCATTTTTTTAAGATTCAATCTAATACGCCACAAGTTTTGAAAAAAGATTTTTTGAGCCAATAAATCAAGTGTACCCTGAGAGAAGAAATCAGATGCCATTGTGTGCGGTAACGCCTTCATACATAATCGGTCAGAATAAGAGATAATTGAGATAAATATCCAAGCTGTGTGGAGATTTATGTGTTCCTTTAATATTAATTTAGTGGTCCGTGCAATACAATGGCCCCAACGCAGCATCCTTTTCTTAGTTGCCCTTTCTTAGTTCCGGCTAATCGGATGTCATTTGTAATCCAATATACACTGACAAGTAAATGACGGAATTGCTTTTTTATCAGGTTTACATGATTTAGAATTAGCAGTAAATATTTATAAAGCCAAACTTAGTCACGTGCTTGAATGTATGTCATACCTTTTTACAAACTTTAAATATATTCCAGACAATCCGTACAACAAAATAAAATACCAAGGCTATAGCAATTAAAAAAATCCGTTAATGTTATTAGAACTAAGAAAGTTCTACGTTATTGTATACTATAATACATACTTCAGCTAATTCAAAAACCAAAGTACAAATTCCAAAAATAAAACAAATTTAAATGAAACACAAACCAATTTTCAAAAAAAAAAAAATAGTTATAATATATTTTAACTTTAATTATAGTTATAAATATTTATGTATTGTCAAAATGTGCCAAGACTTACTTTTCATTCTATATTTATAGCCTCATAAGTACGAAATATTAGAAACGTTTTTGATATATAATGTTAGTAATTCAACATTACAGAACAGTTTATAATGAATAAATTAGCTCTATGTTAAATCAAATAAAACAATTCAAAATCATGCTTTTTCTCAAACAGGTGCTTATAATCTTTTGGTTGTAAAAATTTCGAGATATCTTTAGATTTCAATCAATATTGAAGATCAATATAAAGCAGAAGGTTCATATAATAAAATACAAACAATTTGAAATTTTGTTAAGTCCAGTATGTCATAAATTTCTATGCATTTTTGCGAAACTTTATATAAATTTCAGTAAATATGCAATTAGTCCGAAAAATTTTGAATATACCTCAAAAACATATATTTAATTATTAATATTACTATTTGTATAAACATTTTACTTGCAATAAAATCAATAATGCATAATTATGTTAGAATAGTTATTATAGTTCTGAATAAAGTAACTCAATGCAACTCAACAAGATATGCTTTCGATATTGATTTTAGCTATAAATTAATTATTTATTCAAAACGTTCGCGGCGTGCAATCAATTTCACGGACTTCAGTAGAATCTGATGAATAAAAGTAATACAATAATAAACCTCAGCTTTGAAATTTCCAAGTTTTTTGCGTAAAACAGAAAAATCTGTTTCTGCATTGAATAGCCACCGTCGTACGGAATAATGGAAAACTGTGATAGACTTTAAAAGAACCAATTACTTTTAGTAGCCGCCTGGCCGCTGATCAATATCGGCAGAAGGAAGGCAGAGGGACAGGAAGGCAGAAACACTCTTTTTCAATCCATAAAATGCTTTTACCTTATGTCGCCTAACAACAATGACTGTGAGAAATGCGACCCAGGACGAAACGACGAACACGGAAATGCGACAACTGATTTTCATTTACCGGCACTTTTTACATAAAAGAAAGCTTGTTCTCGCTCCTCATTAAAAACTCGAAAGAATTATTTACAAACGGAAGGGTATCATTGAAATGCTGCGATTTTTACTTTACTTTATTCTCCTTGTAAAGCGATCGTTCCATTGTCTCTCGAAAGAGTAACCACCTTTGGACTTAAAGCGATAATTCTGTGAGATCCAGAATATTCTGAAGCAAACTGAATTATTTTATATAATGTATAATGTTTAATGGAAGTATTACATACATATTAACATATAAAATGCATGTCCACACCAGTGACGGTTGTGACAAGCATAAACATACATTAAAAAATAATAGCTTTAAACACCAATATGGTTTTAATGACTTTGATTGTCAGAAATAAGTAACAATACAACATAATCATTTAAACAAAATTTATAAATATAAAACAATAATATATAATAAAACATAATTACTTAAACAAAGCTAACAGGAAATCTTAGTTTTTTTTTCTTGTATTGAGTTTTCATTTTCCTTTCGCTTTCGTATTTTGTAAACACAGTAATAAAAATTTTTAATTTTGTAAAATATTTTTCATTCAACATTTTACACTGATAAATATAATGTTCATTTGATTGGATTGGGATGACTCTGCGCTCTATGCCATGAGAGCTGCACAATTAGCTGGTAAATATAGCAAACATTTAAAGGACAAACCAATAAATAATGGCAGAAACAATTAAATTGCATGAAATACTATAAGAACACGCAAAAGCATAAACAATATAAATTTTAAAATTTTCTCTTTCTTGTATTACTTTCTTGTATTTAAAATTTCTTTCTCGTTTACACCAATCACAATTTTTATTCTTCCTTGTTGGTAACAAAATATATGCTTTTTATACATATCCTACCTCAACAAGCATCCACTTTTCGGATTCAAATTAGGTTCCGTCCATATCTATTTACGAATCTTGTATTATACATATGTTCGGGGATCGTTCTGTTGCCCGTGAAAAATTCGGAAAGAATCCATTGTGCGTAGTAAGCGTTTATTTTCGTTTCTGTATCTGATTACGAATAGGAAATGTATTATTGATACGTGAATGCTTACCATATTTTGTATGGGATATTCATATCTTATATATTTCCTGTTTTTATTTCTAATTGACCGTGTATAGGCACAATAGATATTGTAAAAATTTAGTTTTTCAATAATGTACGCTGTAAATACAGAATAAAATAAAAATTAGCAAATTAGTCTTAATCTGAGGTAGCCGTAAACTAATATATTATAAAAACTATTAATGCCACAAAAATAGTATGAATGATATAGCATATATTAGGCATGTATGACCAATATTTTTAACTTCCCGTAGGGTAAGTTATAGTAATCGCAAAAAAATCGAAAATGAAAATTTTTCCATTCTCGACGTTTCAAAACCTTCTGAACATTTTGGCATACCTTAGAAAAAATGGATGTATGTGTGTGTGTGTGTGTGTGTGTGTGTGTGTATGTATGTATGTATGTATGTATGTATGTATGTGTGTGTATGTATGTGCGGATACAAATTTTCGTCGACGACTTCGGGAACACGGATCAACCGATTTGAATAATTCAAAAAACATTCGATTCGTATTGATAAGGAGACGTGCTGATTAGTTTTTGGCAAAGGCAGGTCTAGCCGTTCCGAAGATACGGGGCAAAAAGTGACAAGAACGGTACCTCCGTTTTTAAGAGAACGGAGCGTCCGATTTGAATAATTCAAAAAACATTTTACTTGTATTGACAAGATGTAGAATTGATCAAATTTTCATGGAGGTAGGTCTAGCGGTTTCGGAGATCTAATGAAAAAAGTAAAAAATAATGCCATTCGGCGGTTAAAAATTATCATTAGACATATGCACATCAAATTATCAGATATTTTATAGAGATTTTAACAATAAGTATATTTTTTTTTTACATTTTTATGGGTTCCGTACCAATGCTTATGCGTTAGACGGCGGCGCGGCACATGCGCGCTTTGACATTTCGTCTCTATGCAGTTCAAGCAGTGCGATTGCTTTGAAAAAAAGTTCAGAATTTCCAAAATATGTCAAAATGAAGAAAACATTTTTTTCAAAAAATTTTTTGTATCCAAAAAAAAATTTTTTTTCAAAAAAATATTTTTTTTTTCATATAAATTTTTTTTTCAAAAAAAAAGTAATTTTTTGTCAAATTGTAGTTTCTCAAATCTATTTTTTTTAATTAAATTTTTTTCAAAAATGTTAATCGTTTTTAAAAAAATAATAATTTTTGGTACGGGAAGTTCCAGCAATTTGCCTTAAGGCACGATGCCCTAATTGCCTTAAGACAGAATTCCACTTACAGCTAGTTTTAATTGAATTTATATTGATTTTTATTGTGAATTAAACGTTACAATTGAATAGATCAGTGTAATATATTATTGTAATAAAATTATGTAACATCTGATATATTGTTGTAATAAAATTATCTAATATCTGATTGGAACCAGTTATATTATATTAATTGAAAAATATTCTGTGTTTATATTTTACATAATAACGATGAGCATTAGTATTATATCTTAATTAAAATTAAATTTTCAATATATAGCGATTTTATGTATGAATATAAATGAATAATCCAACATATAATTATTTTATAAAAATTAATAATAATATGGCATAGTAAATATTTTAGAATCGAATAATATTTATAATCACTCCTGCAATTGTTATATAGCATACAATTGTTGTAATATATTATCACGCTGTTGCAATTCAATAGAAATATTCATACAATTAATTTAATATTTTTAATTAGATTAAATTGTATAAATCTCATGATGGTTTTATTGAAGAAAAACAATCGAAAATGCTTTTGTTAATGAATTCATTGAAAATCATGCAGTATTCAGAGTACTATTATAACAATTATATCACATTCCCATAATTCTTTAATTCGAGATTAAATATACAGAATTTTTACATTTTGAGAAAAATATTAATGAAATCAATACAATTACCGAATTTATTAGAAAAATTATCAACTATATGCATATAAACAAGACAATCACATGTATAATTGCAATTGGAAAAATTGGTCCTACTAATAATGAGAAATTTTACTGATATATCCTCTAAGAAATTATGGTTTACACGCAAGAGCAGAGTAAAAGCTAATCTAATATAACATTGAACAGCAATTTCATCTGCCAGAGTAATATCCGTAATTCAGAAATATCAGAAAAACTACACTAAAGTCACAGCATAAAAGCGTTTTCTTCCGAAACTGATAGAAAAACTAGAAACGTCTCATCCTGTTAAGAAATATCGGCGGATACAAGAGAAATCCGAGAACAATAAGGTTGGTTAGAGACGACACTCGAAACCGCGCCGGGCTCACAAAACACGAATCGATGCCTACAAGAAACAGTTGTTTGTCCGAAATGTCACATGGCATTGACAACGGTTAAAATGATAAAATGATAAAATGACCTAGCTCGTTAGATCTGTATGTGCCATATGCTTGGAGCATGTTTTGATTAATAACGACTATTTGCATGTTATAAACTCTCGAAGGCAGGTCCACCGTGTAACAGAATCAAAATATTTTACTCCTATTTGTGAAGTGCAATTTAAATCTTCTTCTTTCATTTTTATCACGTGTACATAGACTTTCAGAATTGAAAATAGTGCAATAAAGGGGATTAGGTTTTATTATTGGCATCCAGTACGAAGAGTATTCAAATATATTTATATAATTTCATTAGACAGAGTCGAGCTTTAGACGTTAACTAATAAAAGGAATAAATATTTAATTAAGCTATATCAATTAAAATAAATAATTAAAGATTCCAAATGAATTATTAAAAAAGCTTCTCTTTCTAATTAAAAATTACAAAATTTTAAAATTAAATTCAACGAAGGAAATTTAAAAATAAGAATATAAAGAGGTTTAGCAAATCTGAATGAAAAGCTTTTCTGTATTTAATAAAATAATTTAATTAACTATTACGCAGTCATCTTATCGCATCATCTGCAGACCGAGTGTTCTTTATGAGAAATATAATTTCACCTTTTATTCAGCTCAAAAGCCTGTAATCGGCAGCAATTTCATTTAGGAAGAATCTCTTCAGACTGGTAATAATGCACAATAGTAGCTAATCACTGGTCCTTTACCATGAAAACGAATTCAATTTTAGCTCAGGTAATAAGACAAGAGCTGATAAGAGTATTATATTTTCATAAACAAAAATAAATCTTATAGAAAAATTTACAAAAAAGCTATGCGTAACGATAATTATTATAGATAATTCATGTATACATGAGAAAATACATATATGTTGTTTTCTTGGTACAAAAAATACACCCCCAGGACGTTTGTGACAGGCATAAAAATAGGTTTAGAAACATCAAAACACAATATAAAAACCAAAGCTTTAATATAAATTATAAAACAAAACTTATTTATAAAATGTTTTGTTACCTTGAATTAAATTTTTATTTCCTATTTTTTTCGTATTGTGTCGAAGTTAAGTTAGATTTTTCTACATACACTTATACATGTCACTTGGAACAAATCTAATAGCTGGGAATTACCTGCTAATGAATACTTACGGAAAAATAACAAAGTGATCTATCCAAATACAGGTAGCCGTTATTACTGAAAGAAATCGGACAAAAAAAACTTATTTTTGACTATTTAGAAGTATTACGGTCAACAGATCATGTTAATCTAGGGTGCTGACTTAAAGCAATAGAGTAGGGTGGGGATACTTGAGCAAATTTTTACTTAAACGGATGTAGTTCCTCGAAGAAAAGTCTCAATAAATTGCTATACGGCTTAATGGATTTTGTTGTTTATCGCTTAACAAAAATGTTAATACTATTTTGTTGGTAATAAGTGAAATTTAATAGCTACAGCTGCAAATGCAAAAAGTCAAGTATGTTCAATGTACCCCATAGGTGGGGCAAGTTGAGCACTAAGAAAGTATAATGAAATCATAGGTTCAATGTCGATTAGTGATGAAATAAAATAAGTTTTTAATAACCAGTTCTATATTGACAGAGAAAACAAAACTTATAGTGATTTTCTCTGAATAATTAACCAAAAATAGAATCAACAAAACAATATCGTATCTTAGGAATTATTTTACCATTATACTCAGTATTTTTGTTTAAATACTTGTTTCTTTATATTATAACTCATACCTTAGCTTAAATCTTAAAAATAATAATTAATTTCTGGAAGTTAATGGTAATTGTCTTAATGACAGAACAAGTTTAGCAACTATGTTCAACTAACCCCAACTCGGAATTTCAAAATAAAAGTGAGTTTATAAAAAAACCGTGAGAATTATACCCAGAATCTCTGTACATATTAAAAAGTACGATAATTATATGGAAGAAGACATTTACCTGATAAACTTAAAAATGAATAACATTTGACTAAACCAGACGAAAACTCGTGATGAATTATTGTTTTACTTTTGGCCTCAAAAAAACAAAACGCCCGTGAGCCTCACTCATTTGACCAGCGATCGCGGGATGTTTATTTTTCCCAAACCTCTATCTTTCCGCCATATAAACGGACGGTGAATAGTTTTCGAAATATTTCGATTGCTCAACTTGTTCCAATGCTCAACTAGTCCCGGTCTACCCTACTGAAAACTTTTTCAAATGAACATACTCAATTTCTGCTTCTGACCGTATTTCCAAACCAGTAAAGTTTAGCTGTTTTGACTGTCACTACCGTACCCAGTCTCCCCTGCGTCCACTAAAGATTATATGCACAGATGCATACAAAATTAAATTAATATTCACCAGCTCTTAATCTATCCATATAGTAACGGCGAGTGGTCCACTCACTCGTCTGCCTCTTGCGTTTTGCATTTCAATTAGCATGCGCCGCGAAGGAATTAATTGGCCGCGTAATTGCGTACTTGTTTATCTCTAATTGTCTATCAACTGATACCATTAATTATATACGGATCCAAACCGCCACCGCACCGTGCCGTATCAACAATGGGATCTCGCCAGAGGAGAAGAGCGACTCGCGAACCGCTTATTGTATGCAACCTGTTCTCGTACTTGTTCCTACGCTCTCTCGGTGCCGTTGCTTGTCGGTTGCCTAGGGTTGCTCGCTTGTTCCGGAGAGGAAGTTTAGGGAATGAGGTGGACGCATTGCAATTGCACTGCGAGAGTGACGGTGTGGCATCTCAGCCTTTCAAGACAGGGATTTGTAGACTTAACTTCATTTTTTATTTATTTACTTCGATTACATGCTTTTAATAATAATCATCACTTCATTTAATTATTTCTTCTTCATTTAATTATTCATTTATTAAATTAATTATTATTTATTCATTTAATTATTTAATCATGCTTTATTTAAAATTATTTTAGCATTCATTTTTTAAATTACTTTAGTCATGATTTAATAATTTATTAATTTTATCAATTACCTCGATAGAAAACTTAATTGGCGAGCTCATATAAAAAAGAGGCAACAGCTTGAGATAAAAATCAGAAAGCTTTACTGGTTACTAGGGACTAAATTCTAACTAAGCTCACACAATAAGCTACTTCTACATAAATCTTTATTCAAACCAATTTGGTGCTATGGTATACAATTGTGGGGCAGTGCTCATAAGACTAACATAGAAATAATACAGAAATTTCAAAACAAATTTTTGAAAATTGCCTTAGGAGCTCCAAAATATGTGCCCAACTGGTTGATTCATGTCGACACGAATACACCTACCATAAATGAAGTGATAACAAAAACACACACAAGTATAGAAACAAGCTAATCAGTCACCCAAATTCATTAGCAAACTCCTTGATAACAGAGAACTATCCAAGAAGATTGAAAAAGAAAAGCGCCTCTGGATTTAAGCCATCAACTCTCCTGATAAAAAATGAAAATAACTTAATCATTATTTATAAGAAATTTTTTAATAAGTATATAGTTAAAATTATATAATTATCAATAAAATATTGTGAATTTTTTATCGAATGGAAAAACAACTACTGAGTTGTTTTTTCCAACATGCCATTGTAGTATACAATTATTATTTATTTTATCAAATATTTAGAATCAATTATTTTCGGCCGACTATTGTAAATTCATCAAATTTATTGAATGTCCTTTACTGGACAGTTGTGAATAAAAGAGATAATAATAATAATAATAAAAATTATCAATTATTTATTTAATCATTTAATCATTATATCGCGAAATAAGTCAATCGCGTAATATTGTTTTAATTTAACCATTTGTTTACTTATTACATTCATACATTTGCTTACGAACTGGTTTACGTAAATTATATATTTATTTATTCACGCAATTGTTCAAGCAGTTACTTGTTCATTTAAACGATTTTTAATCACTTATCAATTTATTTATTTAACCACCTAAGAAGTTATTTATTCAACTATTCGCCTGTTCATTTAATAATTTCAATCATTTTTTGTCTTTATAATTTTTAGAATTTTTATATTTCACTCAGTAATTTATTTATTCACTTTCATTTATCCACTAAATCACACATGCATTTATTCATTTAATCTGAATTTAGTCACATAATCGTTAACGTACCCAAAAAGAAGTTCACATTCTCGCCAGAAAAATTCGACATAATCGATTGATTCTTATCTTCGAAATTCACTATTTACAAACATGTGTACAATAGGAGTTTTTCAAAATTTAAATTATTTTCGTAGATCAAGTGATCAAGATAATCCTTCACTGTTACCTTCCTTTGCAAAAGTTCAACGGCGTTTTCTCAAAACTGTATTTTGTCTAAAATGTTTTTTTTTTAATTTTTACAGTCTTCTACTTGGACTTCTCTTTAGTATGAACCCATTCCAAAATTCCGATCTTTAATATTTAAAAAAATAGTACTAATTTTTATTTT
The DNA here is from genome assembly GCF_003426905.1 of Ctenocephalides felis. NCBI lineage: Eukaryota > Metazoa > Arthropoda > Insecta > Siphonaptera > Pulicidae > Ctenocephalides > Ctenocephalides felis. The sequence goes on along the minus strand of NW_020537758.1, from coordinate 29,097,656 downwards.
GACTCCGGAATATCATCTATTATTTTATTTTCTATATCTTCTATTATATTCTATATAATAGAATAGATTTCTAATATATTCTATATTAACATCGATGCATGTTTCTTAGCCCTGCATGTATTCCACTGCAGAATGGTTGGCTCGCGTTCATCTCTCTCAAGAAGCTGAAGCGCTCGTGATCGTAAAACCCCTTGTACTAATCAATACGTTTGCATTTGCATATTAATTAACTGTTTTCTTACCAATTATGGTAACAATGGTAAACTTTGTATATTGTCTATCACGTTGCAAACAAAAAGGCAGCTCTCATCGTTTGTGGAATATTTTGCTAATTAGTTGGACTAATTTGAGAAACGCGCGGTAAGTAAATAGAAATTATTATGAATGGAAAATATTTAAATGAAATATTTAATAATGGGTGTTTAAAAATGCTAAGCATGAAATATTATGTATAATATTTAAGTAATAGTAAGGATTTAAACGTCAAGATATATGTAATAACTCGAGAATATTTTATCAGAATCGTTAGAACATCGCCTATTCGTAGAGTTTCAAAATTGCTGACTAAAAAGTAGAAAGATGTAACGAATAGTTCATTGATTGGCATTGTATAAAAAGCCAATTCAAATTGGTAATACAGTGTTTTATGATGCTATCAAAGATAAAATTAAAAATACAAAAATAAATACAGAAGTTTGAATAGTGAAGCACAGAATATGTAAAACATTAAAAAAGTAATAATAGTGAAATGCAGGTAAGTGCACTAAGAATGAGAAAGAAATGGAGACGGAAAAATGCTTAACTTTAATTAAACTTTTCTTAATATTATTAATAAAATGTTTCTACATTGATATATCCAGATTTCATCGATCTCCATTATCTTTTTCATCTATCCAAAAACGATACCACTGACTCAATCTTTCAATTTTTCAAGTTTTAAAGCTTTTTAAGTTTTCGTAGATATTGCAGTAAGCACGAATTATTACATTACTTCATTGTTAGCATGGTTTATTATAAAGTGTATAGAATGACTATTTTGGATGATCAAATATTGCTATTTTACATTAGTTATGGTAAATTATAATAAAATTCAGATCTTCGTGAGTATTAAAATAATGAAAAAAATATAGAGCGATACGTCAATAGCGTCTCGTGGAAAATATTCCACAAAAGCGTTCATGCATTTTTCGGTGTCTAAATGCGAAATAAAATATTTATTTTGTTCGTCGCATCAGACATATCTGCAATATTCTTGGCATCGTGGCGCGTTGGGCGTTCCTCGGCGTCGCTCGGTATGCATTCTTTCTGCGGAGATAGCATTTCAGTCGAACATTGTTTTGGAAGATATTCATATTTCCAGAACACAGAAACGTTCTTTTCATAAATTTGTCTTTATTTTGTTATTACTTTCTGTATAAGGCTGATGTTTATTAAATGGATCTCAAGATAGGTAATCATTTTTTCAACAATTTTTCATCTTTCAAAGTATCGATTTTTTATCATATTACACACTAATAGATGTCAATTATGTCCAAAAATGATATTTTTGAAAAAAAAAACTATAATAATAAATACCAAAGTAAATGATATGTTAATAGAACAAACCAAGACTTCAACTAAATTACGAAATCTATAATAACTGCAAGGTCTACAAAAATGACGGAGACTATGAAAAATGCTATGCCTAAAACCTACAAGAACTACGAGAAGTATAAAAGCTATGAATTTTGCAAAACTGTAAAATCTGCAAATGTCGCACGCCTAACATTTGTCTAAAATATTGTAAATAAGAATACACAAATATCTAGCAAACTAATATATTATCAACATCTTCAAAATCGTCAATCAAAAATTCGAATGTAACTTCTAAACAGCTTTATGTCAATAGATGCGCTTGCTTCCCCAACTCTTTTTCAGTTATCATAATTTTAAGTCCTATGCTGCACGTTTTACCCTTTTAGCGCAGCAGTAAATCTTATGCTTTCTTTCAATCGCTCTTAGTACTTGTTATTTTCCTTCTCTATATAGCTATATTTACCCAAAGTTATTTCAATCTATGGTTCCACAAAATGTCTATAAATCGATAAATTAATAATTCATCGTCACCGGTATCGGAAATCTGATACAATTTTCATCCAATACACTTATGACATTAGATGTTAACACAGGAGCAAGTCATGTAAGTGATTATAAACAAGCATGCATCAAGCAATAGAGTCAGCCAGCCATTCAGCCATCCAGCCCCATGTGTTTCAATAAGAAAAAAAGCTCGTTCAACATCTGAGTAAGTTCAGAGAGGAAGAAGCACACTAGCGCACATCAGCCGAGTGTACTAAAAGCTTTCCGATAAGGTTGGTAACCTAATAACTTATAGTCCCTCTTTGCCTTCTCATATTGCTACCATAGCAAGCACTCGTCTCTTATACAAAACAGAGGTGGGAAACGTATTTATATATTAATTTAGCCAGTCTATCTCCTGTCTGGCAAATGATTCTGTTATCATTTCCACACGCAACTAAGCTTTGTGAGAATGTACATTTATAAATTTAGTTTGCAATAACTAAATTAGTTTATTTTACTTTGTAGGGCTCACTCGTAGATAAGTGGGTCGATACCCGCTTCGAGGAGCCTAATGATAATTAGCAGTTATATATCGATTTTCATTTGTAAATACAGGTAGCAATATGATTTCAAGTAATAATAGTCGTTACCTGGCATTGCTGCATAAATAAAAACTCATTACAACACATCATCACTACAGCTCACAGAACACTTAAATGAGCAAAGTGCACTAGCAAAAACGTGTTATTTTTAGTTTTTTTTATGCAACTATCAAGCATTTCATCATTTTCCAATGATCAAATAAAGTTCGATCTCTTGGCCACTCCTGATGTAGAGCATAGCCGGAACGCTACCGAAGACAAGTGTTCTCATACATGTACATAGGCAGTTTTCGAGTATTTGATAAGACGAAAGCGTGTATCATAGCTCATAAAATCGAAGATGTTTGAAAGGTGATATCGTGATATTGAGTGATTGAGGACTATATGCCAAAAACACAACGCAAAGTCGTTTGTCAGACCAAGTATTACAAAATCTACTTAAATTGCTGGATCAGTTTCGTTGAAATTTCAAAGTCTAAGAACGATTATTTGTTTTATGGATTCATTTTACTTGCCTACAAAAAATATTTATAATAAATATCTTCAAAATTATATAATAATATAATCTATAATTGTTGTATATATCTATTTTTGTTGATATACCTAATTTTATAATGCCCATTTCAGAATACATTACTTTCAATTAATTTCATGTTGCAGAATGAATTATTGTTGACATGTATTTAATTCAATTTCATATAAATTCGTATAAATCAGTAGGATTTCAGTTTAATGAAATCTGTCCAAATAGTCCTTGGAGAAATAGTGTAACATGACATATAACGTTGAACAGTCAGTTCTGATTCAGGGTTGCTGCAAAAGTTTCATTATATTCATACCAAAGATTTTTGTAAAATAAATAAATAATTGGCAGTTGTATTATTTTGATTATAAACTTAAATGCTCTTGGAGTTAACATTTAATTAAAAATAAAGAATTAATTTGATTAGCGTAGTTATTTTAGATTTGTACCGTCAGACTATGTTCGTTACGCATACAATGTTTCAAGGTTCATTGAAGCCATAAGAATTTCAGTCAAAAACTTTGCAAAACAATTATCAATAATGCGTTTGATTTTTATGATATTTTATGAGATACATGTCGTAGACAAAGATAATTAGAAGTATTATCTCAAAGTTTCTGTGAAGATAAATTCAGCAAAAAATTATAAAATTATCTAATCATTATACTTTTTTTTCTTATCCTGGTGAAACATTATTATCAATCATAACTGGAACAAAATTATGAATTACAATATTTTATTGGAAAAAACCGATTCAGATTAAAGTTTGGAACGCTGGTTTTAGTCATTTTTTTAAGTTTTTTATTTATTAGACAATATTTGAATTTTTAAAAATGGTAAAAAATTGTAATTTTTTTAGTAATATATATATATATATATATATATATATATATATATATATATATATATATATATTTGTCTATTGACTTCACTCGACGCGAGCATCCATCAGAATACATACAATTTTTTGTAGTCATATTTATACTTGATTTGCAATAACGTGATAGGGCTCGCTCGTATAACGATTTTCACTTAAAAATATAGATAGAAATGTATAAAAATATCATTTACCCGGCATTGATGCACTAATAAAAGTATTCCTATTACATAAATTGTAATAATATATCTTAAAGAGATGGGACAACTGTTTGGGTTACCATCTGTCGAAGAGACTGGTATTAAGCCAAATTAGCACAGCAGCTTATATGACTCAAATTCTGATCATCGTTCAGAAAAAATTATAAAAAAATAAGTAAAAATCAAGATTTTAATAATCCGCAATAAGCCAATAATATAAATTTTTTATCTACAATTATCAATCCATAGTGCATAGTTTGGAATACGTACTATATTATTTTGACATCTTCTAATTATATTGATATTTTATTCAGAAATTTAATTCTTAGAGACCTCATTCTGGGGACAAACATTTAAATTTTTCCCGACAAGCCAATTAAATACAACCTTTGAATTTACCAATCCATTGACAAATTCATTACCAAAACTCATTCCTTTTCAGACCCAACCTTGTTGCATGATTCGGCTAACCCATGCGACAATCATGTCCCCAGATTGTGTCTGCTTGAACATACGTCGAGAGTCGTGGCGTTCGTTCGACCGTTGAAACATTGCACACGTCCTCATGAATTTAATATGGCAAACGTCGCTTCGCGCGAACAACACCGCTTGTAATGACACACCGCCAATACACACCGCCAGTCGCCACCGCCACCGCCGGACTGTGATTTCCGTTCTATTTGCAACGGAACGGACAAAAAACGGATGCAGGATTGCAATGACAAAATATTTTCGCAAACTGGGATTGAGAGAGGTGAAACTCATATGCGGATATCATGAGTTTTGATATCGTTTGTGAGAGTGGTATTTCATTCCAAGGCAAATTGAGTTAATCAAAAACATTTATCTTTATTTAAAGTAAGAACTCGTGATTGCGAATAAATAACTTGACCAACACTTACAAAAACTAAAATAAATTTATCAATTATCAGCACAAAATCCAGATAATTCTTCCTAAATAAGTTGGCAATATTATTAGTAATAAGATTTTTTGGGAGAGCGTGCAAAAATATCTTTATCTGTAAGTTACGAAGAAATGCCTCGGTTGATTAGATTAAATCAAGAAAAATAATGCCTCGGTTGATATATTAAATCAAGAAAAATGTACACGTTTTTATTTGAAAAAAAACCTATTAAATACTAATAAATAATATGATCAACTTTAATCAAAATTTACCAATTATCAACACTAAAACCAAATGATTTTTGTTTAGAATACTATAAATACATTGTATTAAGATTTAGAAAATTCACAATATGCCAATATTCCAATGATACGAGTAATATAATTGTATGTATAAATCACATGTCATTCAAGGCAATCTATTTGATGACCAAAAATAATCGCGTTTATAAAAATAACTAATTTATGGCTTGACCAACATTTACCAAAATCACAATAATTAACCATTTTTCAATATAAGATCCAGTTGATTTTCTCCAAACAAGTTTGGAATACAATATATTGATTTAGGATTTTCTGAGAAAATTTGGTGACAAATGTCTTAATCTGTAAGTTTTGAAGAAATAAATCGACTGATTAATAACGAACTATTGTTAATTAAAGCGATGATTGAAAAATTCTTTGGATATATCTGAGCTGAATAACACTAAACTCTTGTGAATTTTAGCAACGATTCAACAAATCTTGGGTTTGGATTGTATTAAACAATTCGAATTATTTTTTTCTAAAGTGACAAATTGTTTTATATATACTCAAAAATCACTTAGCAATATCCCAATTACTAGCTTTTGAATCAGTGTTTTTAGAAAACTGTTAAATTGTAACTATTTTAAAATAATAAATTATATTAACTCACCATTACTGCTGTGGAGCATAGCATTCCAGTTATCCTTTCGAGTCACATATATCTACAATAAAATTTTATATTATTAATAAATCAATATAAAATATAAAAATATAAAATAATATTTAATATTTAAAAATAAAAGAAAATATAATATAATTTAACCACATACACACACACATATAGATCTAGATATATATATATATATATATAATATAATATATAATATATAATCTATATATATATATCATATATCTTATATATATATATATCTATATATATATATATATAACCTAATAAATATTAATTATTGTGTAAAATATGAGCACTGAAATAAAATAAAGCGTAAAAACTTTATGAATACAA
>NW_020537758.1:29068398-29090219 GCF_003426905.1 Ctenocephalides felis | reverse complement strand
CCTGACAATAACTTGGCAGTTCATTAAATTCTCGTCGAATTGTTGTTAGTATACACCTGCGGGTGCAATTCGTGATTATCGAAGCCTCTTTGGATCAAGTAGTTTGTTTATAACGAGCGGTTATTGTTTCCAACTGCAAGGTACTCCTGGATAAGTAGTTTAACTGAAAACAATTTCAATCTCGCATCTGTGCAAATGTCGGTGCTATTTTGGGAATTAATAACGAGATCCATCATGTATATGGAATTAAATATTCGAATATACGTTTTTATGACACGTACACATGATATATTTGTCCGATTTTTTTCATATCGTAATAAGACAAAGAGATTTTTCATATCTATATATATCGATTTTCCAATTCTATTCAAGAAAAAAACTGTCCTGATCGTCTTGTGTTATAAACTTTATCACAAAATTATATAAATATGTGTAATAATGTCTATTCTAATAGTTGCTAGAAATTTCCAATAATTTATTTTAAAAATTACAACTTAGTTTCTCCAAACCCTAAGGGATTTAAAGTTCATAATATATCGCCCACCGACCACAAAATATTCTTTACATTTGAGAAATTATGTGCAAGTATTTTAAAGTTGCGCGACTTTATCACTCTCAACGAGTTACATCATAAAAGAAACGTCTTTTGCAGAAAATAGTCGTTGTTTTCGCTTTATTTTGGAATTTAGAAGTAAATGACACTATATTCTCGCACGCTTGATTTATTATGTTGTTCAACTAACGATGAGATCGTATAATAGTTTCTCAAGCTAGTTTACTAGAACCAAGAAAATAATACAGTGAAAAAATTAATGTGTTGATTTTTCTTTAAATAATATAAAGTTCAAGAAAGTATAAGATTCGACAATGGAATACTTATCGCACATACATAACTGCAAAAGTATATTATAATATTGCTAAAATATTCAATTAAACTTTGTTTTGTATATTTTATCACCAAAATGTTGATCATTAAGTAGTATTTTTTTAAATTAGAAACAGAACAGAAATAAAAATAAATGAAAATAAAAATAAAACTAAATGCAAAAAGCATAACTATATGTTAACTCAAATGAGTTTTCAATATGAAAAACTATTTCAATGGCGTGAATCAATTAATCATTTTTTTCTTTGTTTTATTCTTTTCCAATTTTATTTTCACAATATAATTTTTGTTATTAATTATTGACTATTAGTTTTCACACTTTCCATTGTTAATGATACTAGAAAAATAAGAAATGCAATTTTACAAAAAATAACATTGCCATTTTTTCAATATAATAAGCTGAATGGATTGTATATGAAAAATAAAACTGTTTTTCAAAGAATAGAATATTTTTTCGATTTTATGGCGATTAACGATTTGTTGATTTATATTTATAATCATCAAATAAAAAACAGAAATTAAAAACTTCAATTAGTGTAGAAATAATGAATAATCGAAAAGAAATTCAAAAAGGTCACAATTATTTTATTCCATCAAACTTTTTTCTTTCACTTTTGTATAACGAAGTGTAGAGGCCCTCCGGTATTTTAAAGTTTATTCATATACGTATTATGTTTTGTTTGATCATGCTAAGTTTTTCCCTCTTTTTTCTATGTTATTTTCACTTTACCTTTTTCGCTAAACTTTGCAAGTTTATCTTTAGTAATGTTATTTACGAAGAGAGAATGGCCAGGATATAGGCATCTTTACTCTCGGGAAAATGATGTGTTTTTTTGTTCAGAGTTTTACATATTACTTTTTGAAATTCGCACAAAAATATACGCGACTGGAATCGCAGAGGCATAAGTTGACTTTAGGTTATTTATTTTGCGGTCCCGCGAAAAACTCACTTTTTAGCCGACCCGAAAAATATTTAAATTTTCAAATAATGCCCCGAGAACAAATGTATAAGTTCAGTGCAGAGTCGAACGCACCATTCAATTAAATTATATTTATTATATTTTATTTATGAATAAAGAAATGAAATATTAGGTAATACATCAAATAGTTTATTTATCGATATAGTAATAAAAGATATCTTTTTAATTTTATCGACATTGTTATAAAGAATAGATACTCATTTCTCTGAGAGAGTTTGCTTCAATATTTACTTCAACTCCTAGGTCTCAGATAGATAGAATGGTTTCACCAGACGTAAGTTATGATAATATACATTTAACCGGGATGAAAATTAAGTATTTAATAAAATGTGGAGTTAAACACACAAGAATATATACATAATTTTAATATAAAAGATAGACAGGCAGATAGAATGAAATCAGGCATATTGAGTGTTCTTGAAAAAAAAACAGCGTTTGTTAAAATTAAATAAAATATTGTTTATAAAGTGGCATATCAGTAATAAAATAATTTAACAGATCAGTTATGCATGTATATAATGATGTATGATTATAACAAAAATTACAGTTACGATAAAGTGATTCTTCACATTTACCATGCACTATTATTATTTTTATGAAAATTGTTAGTAATTATTGAGATTAACTATATCCGGCAAATTAAAAATTAAGAACAACAAAAAAAACATTCGTTGATACACATTTTTATCAGTTTAATTTGTGAAAGCAGTAATTTTTGAATTGTGTTTCGAGTCTCCAAATAGATTTTTGTAGTCCATGCATGTGCAGTTGTAATGTCCGAATAAGATACGTGCCTGCTCAGCGCAGATTATATTTTCCGGCGCATTGTAGCAGCATGACCGTCTTTATTTTTATCTAAATCGAATTGGAAAATTTTTATGTTTACTTTATATAAAGGGTATCAGAATAGCTTCACGTTATAATTTTATATTTAGCTTACGGAAATAAGCTGTCAGAAGAAAACATACTCGTACTTTTGTAGGACAAATATTCATTAAATCCATTGAAGATTTTGTGCAATCACATGATAAATAAAACTGACCAACTATTTACTGAACCAAAATATATTTTACACTGATAATTGTACTGGTTTCTTCCGATTTATTTTTTAGCTGTGCCCGAACGCTCGTTGCTGTGTCAAGTAAATTTAAATATACGCATTTAATTAAATCTTTTATCAAAATTGAAATGTATTAGAAGAATCAACGAGTGAAATGTCCCAATGAGCATCCATTTTTAAGATGTTCCATTTCTGACAGGCCTTGAGTATTGTAACATACAGGTGGCTATTGACTGTAGTCTATAAAGATTGTTTAATAATATTCTAAAATATTTTGCATGAAGCAATTGGATCTGATTTTGAGGTGTCAGGGACGCTTCTAACAGCCTGCTGTCAAGCAATAGTGTCATCGGTTTAGAACTTAGAAGTAAAAATAGCAAGTTGTTTCCAAGTAAAAATAGCCCTTATCCGGTAATGATGCATTAATAAACAATTTGCCCTATTGCAGAAATTGTAATCATAAAATAAAATCACACGGAGATGAGACAACTGTTTGAGTTGCTATCTGTAAAACCGACATAATTTTAGTTAAATTAGTTCATAGACAACTCTTAAATTTTAATTGTTGTTCAGAAAAAATTAAAAAAAATGTACATATGCATATATATTTATGCTCACATTCATTGAAACAAGAAGCATATAAATATGTACCTTCATTTTGGTTTTCGGATTGCAAAATTGATTTTTCATTTGAATTTACTAGGTAACCTAAATTTTTATTTAATAAGGCCGCAAATGAAAATGTTTAAATTGTCAAAATGTCGTACGTTTTAAATCTCTTTAGAATACGATATAGCAGAGAGTGCACGGGCAGAGAGCATTATTACTCTCACCAGGGGACAATTACAGCACGGCAAGCGCCGCGTTAATGGCCTTCCGTATTCTATGTAATAACTTTCTGCGTGAAAACCAGAACCGGTTGAAATGGAACGATTGGAATTAATAATCAAACTCTTAATATTACTACCAACTTATAGTTATTGGTGTTCTGCTCGAAGGCGGCTCTGTAGAAAATCACCATTGACAGGAATTAAAAATACTAAATACAAACACTAACATCATGCACACAACTTACGTTCATATACTAAACCATTATTTTTTTCTTTTTGTCATGATTTTGAACAGCAATCAGAACTTAAAAACCTATAGGTTGTTGCGCTAATTTAACATAATACTTCGTCAGTCTTACAGATGGCAACCAAACAGTTCTTATCTCAGGAGTAATACATTTTATTATTATCTACAATTTCTTTAATATTTTGTTGATGCAACAATGAAGCTTAACGGCTATTTTCATTAAGATGCATATACCTATTTAAATTTTTAAGTAAAAACCGATGTCATTACTGCTAGACATCAGACTTTTCAAAGCGGGATTGAACCCGGGACCTCAGATTTAGGTCCTGTGGCCCTAACAACTTACCCCCGAGTGAGCCCTTAATTCAAATCAAAAACAAAAATTGATATTACATTGAATTAAAATATAATAAAAGTGCAAAATTATGTACTATTATGATAATCAGAATAGAAGAATAAAATACCAGAGTGAAGCATTCTAAACAATATTTTCATCTGCCATATTACGGAACCGCGATAGCGATCGATTTTGCAGAATAGAGAAGCCAGGCATTTTCAGCTGAGTAATAGTGCCAGGTCGAGTAGGTCTGCACTGCATTTGCGATTTATGTGAAAATTAGGGATGCATCGCGTGTTTTTTTCGTGCAATAATTCGCATTTGAATTCTCCGACGCGCGCTATGTTTTCTAGCATAGACCTAGGCTGGTGGTGGATTCTGGGAGGAAGAGACAATTCGGAGGAAAATGGAACGCTGAAAATGCTTTTCGGCACTTAGAAATACGGAATTGTTAATAGTCGTGGCTATTTTTCATTTCATACACGAACTTAAAAAAAGTTGATTGGATATAATTTTGGATATGTGTGAAGGCGCGCTAAATTACCATATAAATTATTCAAGCTAGTTCATTAAATAATATATTTCAATCTTAAAACCTTCTAACCGCACTCTTATTCTCTTTTTTTTCTAAAAAAGTACATTTTACGCATAAAAGATACTCTGGATATAAATGGTGTGCAACATCCATTCATGTATAATACAAAATTCAATATCAGCATATTGGATGGCGTCACCAACATTTTTACATTCACACTTTGCTGTATGTGTAAATGGAGGAAACGCTCATGTATCCTATCTCATTCAAGGCAGTCTTCGATTTTCCGATATTTCCTGTATGACAAAATATGCATAAGCTTCCACAAAACTATCAAATAATATGAACTCTATTTGCGCACGAGCTTTGCTCAAGCAGAATTTTTCTGTACATAAATAAATGGATTGTGGACATGTATTATGTACGTATATTTTACACACACACAAACATATATATATATATATATATATATATATATATATCTGCGCGCGACAGTATGTCCATAATGTGCGAGATATAGGTACCTCTTTTCCTTTGCTGTTTACAGAATATTTTACTACAATGTACTTTTCAAATTTCGGTTTTAATAATGTACTTGTAAAGTATGATTGTGCCAAACAAATTTGTTACACATTGAATAAATTTAATTGATAGTACTAAATTACTACTTAGTCGTATTCAATTTTACTTGAAAAATAGATCAAACTATGTTTTTAATTGAATTTATTGAAGATATGTTTTAATTAAAAAGAGAGTACCGACATTGCTGCAATAAGTTGAAATATACCTTGGTAGTCTCTAGTTCTAATATAAATAATAAATATAATAATAGTAATAAATAATATATCAAAATAAGCAGATATAGAAATTGGGTTACATTCGAAAAATCAATGTTAGCAAGATGCTTCATTACATTATCTCATAGAACTTTCAAGATCTTTTTTGTTAAAGTTACCATTGCATAAAATTTTTAAAATTTTACTTATATAATAAGAATTAAGTCGAATAATATGAAAAAATATGCGTTATAAATCTCAATTATATTACCGCATACGTCAAATCCAATATTGTTCTCGACCATCTAAACAAATCGCTATCACTTTTAAAGGCACGAAAGGACATCGATGCCTGACGCAAGAATCGACAAAATCCAATGTTTACGACGTCCATAAAACGCACGAACGATGCCTTATACTGGCGTGCGAGCAAACCCACGTAGATTCAGGTCCAGAAAATATTACGACGGCGTTAATTCACCAAGAGCTTTTTCTCTGACAAAGGTCTCAATGCCTTTTGCGAGCTTTTGATACAGCTCTTTCGAAACTGCACACATCATAAAATCATTGTCATAGTTATGTGTAAGACGTCGTCATTAAAGCCTTAGTTGTAGTAAAATATTTAATAGTTGTTCTCGTTTATGATTCTGATATAAAATAAATATTTGCATCGATTTATAGATTTACACAAGAGGTTCGTCGATTTATAGATTTACACAAGAGTATTTTACTAAAATAATTTATGAATAAATATTGCTTAAATATTATAACCATACAGATACACGCCATATTTGTCATAAATGTAGTTATAAAATTCTGCTTAACATAAACAATTTGTTTTTAAATCTATATAACTATGAAAATCGTATAAAATGCTATTTTTATTTCAGTATATTTTACTCCGTGGTGTAATGTATGACTGTAAAATTTTATAGAACGAACTTACATATTGTATATTTGTACATTCAGGGAAAAGGATGTACAACTATTGAAAATAGTATTGCAGTAGTAATATCTATCTTTACTTGAGAATATAAATCAAAAAATGTTTTTGGGAAAGTATAAGTCATACTGGTATTATCATACTTGCAATAAATTCAAATGTACAATCAGTCATAACATTTTTGATTAATATTTGATATAATTAAAAAATATAAAGAAAATATAAACATCAAATTTACTTTTAAAATGTATAGTTGTTGAGAAGAATCATTATATAAACTCCTATGACTGTTAATTTTAAATTACTGATTAAAAACAGGCATAAGAATGGAACACATGATTGTGCAGACCTAACAGCGTTGATGAGTATATTCCAAATAGAAGTACAATTAACATCACTTTTATTATCACGTCCAAATAATGCAGAACAAAATAATTACAAAAATGTGCTGTGATATAATTTTTCTAATTCAAAATGGTATATTTTCCGTTAAAATTGAACTAAAATAGCATTTGATAGCATAAAATAAATAATTTCACTAGCATTCTTAAAAAGCTCCATTTAGCTATCGCAACCAACTAACAAAACTACCACTCACAGTTCCACTAATGCACAATAGCGGCACCGCGCAAACTTGTGCATTAAAACTATTACAAGCGCCAAAGTTCATACGGTAACAAACTGTGATATTCAAGCTTCGTAGAAAAAAAAGCTCAACCTCAAAAGCTCAGTACATCGAACCTCACACCGCGGGCGATCGCCGCCGCTGTCCGGTTATATCATCCCCGTTCGTTCTGCCACAACCCTCCACCCGTTCGTACAATGTCGTCTCACGAGCATCCCCTCCAGATACAGTGGCTGCCGCGCGTTTGCCAGTCGGCCCCTAAAGCTCGCCCCGGAAAGGCGCTTTCGCGAACGCTCCGTAGGCCGGAAAAAGCTTCAAGCTCAGTGCGATACGAGAGCGCAAGCGGATCGTGCGTGCGGTTGGGATATGAAATGATATGTCAGGGAACTTGTCGGTTTGTGATAGTTACGCATTAAAAACAGTGTTTTGAGAACTGTTTGACGATATAAAAAATATTTAAAATATTAAACTATGAATAGAAAAATTAATGTATTCTTGTTGTCTAGTTTAATAATTAATGTGATGTGAAAATTTGTTTTTTGAGGAATAATATGTAAGTTAAATTATAAGTTATCACATTTATCTTCATGAATATATTCGGCTTATTATCATATATATGGAATGATGATTTCTATCGATTTTCATGATTAATATTGATCCCAAATAATTGCTATTTATGACACACATACGGATCCCTTCTAAAAATATTTATTTATATTGACAAAGAATGGTCTAGTTATGTTAATATGAGTTGTCATTAGTTAATTAGAAACACTCCAAATTCTGTTGAAAATGGCATAGGATAATTTGTCGAAACTTACGTAAATAAAAAAAATATATTATTTTTGGATATGCCTGAAAATTTGGACCCACATATTTGATTGTCAGAATTATTATAAAATTTTATATATATATATATATATATTTATACATATATATATATATATATATATATATATATATATATATATATTATACAAATGTAAAATTTTCATATATATACCAGTTGTTTTACATAAATCGATTTAAGTTAAACTGGTAATTTCTAAAAAAAACTTTATTAAAAAATTAGCAAAAAAAGTGTTTTCGGTCACTTTTCTAAATTTCCTCACGTCAAAGTAGTATTAATTATATTGATTTTGAAAACTACATTATCAAATTTATGTAACTATTTAAATAATAACTAACTTAATAGTTATATCTCAAGTGTTTACAAATGTTTTACGTACGTGTAATATGTATTTAATTTATGTTTTTACATATATTTAGATGGCATGTGTCTACACAATTTAAATTGTTCTAGATTTTCACGATTTTGAAAAAAATTATAGCAGTTATTATTTGTGAGAATAATTGCTAAAGGTAATATGAGTAAAATTAATGATAATACTGTTGCTCAAAGTATTTTAAGAAAACTATTCTCTCATAGACATTTCTGATTGTCATTTATAATATTGAAAGTGTCATCATGCTACACAAAAAGCTTACTGTCTCAGCTAAAATAATTATGATATCTCCATATCGAGTCTTTGTCTTCAGCATGTTAACCTTCTATTCGGATCTTACATTTATTACATTGTTTTGCAACTGAAAAACTAATGGCATTTAATCATAATCATGGAAAATAATTGTCAAATTTACAGAATTACGAAAAAATCTTTTTCATATACTTACTAACCCTTGAAATCATTTTAGCTCTTTACATTCAACATGCATTTGGTATCTTATTAAAAAAACATTGATGAAAATATAAAAATAATACGTTGCATCTTAACTTACTTACTTAGCATTTTACATCTAAAAAAATATAAGAAGTAATCATATTTGACGAGGTTTGAATTATAAGGTATTAGGTTTGAGAAAACTAACCTTTTTGACAATTTCCAGTCTTACTGGAACAAAATGTTTTGACAAAAACATTCTAAACAATAAGAATAATTTACGTTTATATCCATGCTATATGTAATATTTCATATTTACTACAAATATGAAGTAATCGTATTAGACAAGGTGTACTGAACATTAAGAAAACTATCCTCTATAATCCATTTCCAACTTCCATTTATAATATTGGAAATGTCATCGCGTTGCACAAAAAGCTCACTGGCCCAGAAATAAGCATTATGACGGCTTCATATCGAGTCGGCCTTGTCGGCGGCATATGCGGGCGTAAATGAAATGAACCCGCAGCCACCGAATTGGATATATAATATCAATATTCACAAGTTAAACCTCGACACCGGTGATTGAGAGTGCCGGCGTGTTATTCGATTCTGGAGTACTAATTGAAGTTAACTGGATTTAATATAGATCGACGCTCCACGGCTCTCGAACGCTTGTAGACACAGGATATATTGAAAAGAACAATGCGAACATGCAGTTCGGTTAGATGAACACACGTTACTTTGGTCAAACAATTCGTGAAACACAAATTTAACGTCAGAAAGATTTTTCAATCATATATCTAGTGTCACTCCATTCACAATATCAACATTATTAATTATGTTAGAATTCATTTTAACTTGTTTATCACCAAGCAACAAATTGTTATGCATGCATACTGAAGTACTTTTAACTATTTATTTTGAGTTTCAGTAATTGCAAAAAAAGAATTTTTTTTATATATCTTTACGTTTTCAAGGCTTTCTGAGCTTTTTGACACACTTAAAAAAAGATGTATGTATGCGTATGTGTGTGTGTGTTTGAATACAGTTTTTCATCCAAGGCTTTAACATCACGGATCAACCGATTTGAATGATTCAAAAAAAAAACTTCGTATTGACTGGGAGATGTGCTGATAGTTTTGGCAAAAGCAAGTCCAGCCATGGAGTATATAGTTAGACTAGAAAATCATTTTACTGTAAAAAAAAATTACGAATATGTTTTAAAATAAATTAAGTATGACATAAAAATACATATATTGAGAAATGTTAATACTTAGTACATTCCGTGCTTAGTACATAAATTTTGAGTTATTCCGTAGTTGTTACGATTTATTATTACACTATGGTCTCCGGTAACAATAATCTATGAAAGCCGAGTAAAATGCTTATATAAAAGTATTCCTTTCGCAGAAAGTGCATTATTAAAATTGAACCCGGATATCCTGTATTACACTCGCCTCGGGCGCCCATACAGATGGGCGTGAATAATAACATTTATCTACACACAATACATCTGAGGACTCATTTTCGCATATTCTAAAATATACCCTTGTACACGTCAGTTTAATGGCATCGGTTAATTTATGGCTTTATATTCCTTCGAGTATAAAGATATTTTCAGAAAATGCACATAATATATGTATGTTTTATGCAAAATGCTTTGAAAGTACTGAAAATGATAATTGAAGCACAATATTTTTTCGTATTGCAATTGCATAATATGTATATTAATATAAATCTAATAAACTTATTAGTAATATAAACATGATTACAAACAGTTTTATCGTCTAGTAATATATTATAGTTGAATTAGATAAAAAGGGCGTCATATATATGTCCGGTCATATATATGTCCTACACCTTAACGTCAGGCTGATACAAAATGATTGCAGTGACCTTAACTTTCCTGAGAAAAAAAATCAGAAAAAAAGCTCACCATGTTTGAAAATTATGAGCTTTAAGTGAAACAAGGGCTTTGGTGAAAATATGACCTTTTTTAGTTATTGTGTGTAACATTTATTAATTTTGTTCATTTAACCTTTGGAAATATAGCCGTAGATAACATGCAGACAATAGTAAAAAAATATCATAATTGGCGCAACTTTCCAAAAATTAAGATTCTTTGTTAACTGTTAATTTACAATTTTTAAATTGGTCGACTTTGAGATGCCTTTCTTTAAAGAAATAGTAATGAAGTGTATTGACAAGTTTCAGCAAAAGTTGACGCATTCAAATAAGACTGTAACGTGGTGAAATACTTGATATTTTTAACTGTATCTCTCAAAATTTAGAGATTGCACGTATAACAAACATTTGATTGTGAACAAAATGAATTAACTAAAATCGTGTCATTATTAGATTTTGCTTTTTTACTCGAAATTATACAATATCAGAAGTGTATATATATATATAAATATATGTATGTGTGTGTATAATTAGAAATAGGAATATAAATCATTTGAATTAGTAGTATTAGATACAAATGTAGTACGAGTTCACTGGTGACATTACACCAAATTTAATTATTTTTTACGTAAGATGCCAATCGACTCGATATTTAATTTTGCGAAACGATTAGATCCTCTATAAAAACGTTGACCCAATCAGAATAATTCCGACGTTCCTACAACCTTTTAATATCAATTTGAACAGTTTCTCTTTCAATTCGCAATTAAATCAGGGTTCAGGGTGTTTAATCGTACCGTGTGATCTTCACTTTTTCGTTTTTCGCATTCGACGTCCTTTCGGGATATTACTTAGGCCTATCTTTTTCGTACAAACAATCGTTATATATATATATATATATATATATATATATATATAAATGCTAGTGAACCTTGCAGGCGTTGTCTTATACATATAATTCATTTATTTATTATACTATAATAACATGAACAGTTTTTATAATATACTGGCAAGTCTAAACAGTGAAAAGTTAAACAAAAATATTATTCATATATATTTCACATATAGTTCAAACAATATTATTAAAACTGCGTCAAATAAAACAGTGAGTTTATCGCCACGCTCAATTTCAAAATAATTCGTGGCTTAACAGCTTCTGTATTTGTTTTATTTATTAACATTTATATTTTAATTCATCATTGATAGTTCAACATATTCAAATACATCGATTTTTCAATTTTCATCTCAAAAAGGTCATTTTTGCGCTAGTGATTTTTTTTAGCCATCGTATAATGGTACGTTTATTGGACATTGCAATCGTTCAAATCGTATAACTGAGTTTGAAAGAATTATTGGTATTTTATAGTAGATAAACAATATCATCTTGAAAATGTACACTCCAATTATTGTCTTCAATAACGTTGTCCATAAATAATAAACAAATAAAAATTTGTGCTGTAGCATTCTTAGTAAATCTGGTGATTTTAAAAAGTATATTTGACATTTAGCAACTTCACCAGGATCAACAGTGTGAATGTGAATTAAAAGCATGACCAGTCAGTGTCTGTTACATTTTCAATATCATTTGTCCACATCTAAATTCTTTGCAGTTTCAATCGTCTATCCCCGTGAGGATAATTGTAGTTTATTATTAATAGTAACAGTAGGTCAATGGGATGAGCTCTTAGACTAGGAGTTTTGGCAGCAGTGATAGTGGCAAGTGAACTTTTATTTTTTGCGTTAATCCTGGACGGGTAAGTGATTAATGTTCTTGCGTGTTTCCTGGCCTGTTCTGAGCAAAAATGCAATGATGCGAGGACTGACGGCACGGAACGGTCGAACGTAGGCAGCGCTGTTAATTTTTTTTTCTAGTCAGGAAACAAAATTTAGCTCTGGAGATGATTAATTTTTAGATGATTTATGAACGATAGTTGGGGATATGAGTGATTGAAAGTCCAAATTAAATTTAAAGTACTTTTATCTCAAAGATGTGTTGAATGATACATTTATTTCATTTTGATCACGCTCGAGCTTCGATATAATTTAATTAGAGAAATAATATATTAACCATTTATTTTGGTAGTAATATAAGTCCATTACTATTATTTCGAGAAAATTAAAAGTTAGCATATCTTAAAAAAACTAAGCCAATTATATGAAGTGTGTTAATTGTGGCATCTACTATTTCATTGATATTAACTTATAGGATACCATAATAATTAGGTTTACGTTAGTTAACCATTGTTTAAATATAAATTACAGAACTGAGTCTTGAGAAACAGAAATTAATAATAATACAACACATATGTATATATATATATATATATATATATATATATATATATATACATATATATATATATATATATATATATATATTGTGTCTCTCTTTATATATCTGATTGCATGTATAACATGTACCATTTTATTTCTCTCTATATCTGAAGCTCTGGGATTTGTTTGAAAGGCCACGTTTAGGGAGAAACTGCCGAAGAACAATTAATTCGATAATGGGACGTTGTCAGTTGCTGAATGTTTCGTAGTTTTTATCTTTATAGCTATTCCGAGGATACTTTTATTTCGTTCCATTATTTTGTATCGTTTTTATGATTGAATCAAGTTGAGCAGTTTCATTGGCTCTCAATAGTATATTGGCGAGTATTGATTTATGGAAACATTTTCGCAAATATAAGAAATAACCAAAGTTTGTTTTATCGTATAGATAACACAATATCATTTATATTAACACTTTTGTCAATAATAACTATTTATTGATTTTGAAATCTATCATTTCTTTCTATAACATATTCTATTTTTTTAAATGGAAAATAATACAAGTCAAGTATTATATTATTTAAATATAAATTGCATATTTTAAAAACACTCGTTACTTTGTATTGCATGGCTAATAAATTAAAAAAAGATAATATTTTACCTAAACAAGTAATTTGAAAAGATTTACCTTTCTTGCATTTCCATATAATTTTATTTTCTTATTAATTCAGTTTATTTTACCTTCACTAAGTTTGAATAACATCAAAGCTCAATCCGCCGCAAAAAGTAAACTTCTTTTGATCTAATAGACTATTATAAAGAGATTCGATTTCGCTCAAAAATTAATTATAAAGTTTTCGATTAATAATCAGAGATGTCAGAACCAGAATGCATGTTTGAACGTTGACAGCTAATTCTGAATATAACTTAAAAAAAGACGATGAATGGATTATTAAATTATTCTTTATTTAGATGCCGAAGACTAATACTATTATTAATTAAACAAAAAAAATTATACAACATGTATTTTAAAAAATCGGATCAATTATAAATATAGTTTAAATTAATCTAAACGTTTTTACTAATAAAAATAACATATATGAAGATATCTTTACGTAAAGAGTCCAAACCTATAAATGCATATGTACCTGGAAATAAGAACTAGTTTTTGCAAAAAGAAGTGAATGAAGATAAAAAAATTAAATTTAGATTTACAAGAAATTTGAGTTAGTATCACGTGTAAAAAAATAATATTTAAATGATTGCATTTCTCTAGACAAGAAACTATGAAATATAGCAAATGTCGTAAAATTAGACAATCCTATTGCGCAAAATACATACTCTTGTACGCATTCGGAAATTTCCAATACAACTTTTTCATATATTCGGCAATGTTTCGTAGCCTGTTCAATCTCCTAAGGGTATCTCCCTTGTGACATCCTACCATTGTGATGCTGATGGGATAAGATCTCTTCATAATTTATAAAGGATTCCGCATACCCAGTTTTGTATGGGTTCGACATTAATAAGTTTTATTATGTCGGCCTTACGTGTGTCATAATTTTATTATTTATGACTTTAAATGTACAATGCAATATGGCAAAATTGTTTCCAGCATTTAAAGGTTTGAGTTACGGGCGATGCGACGCCGAGTTATTATGGGGCTGTATACCTACTAATAAAATCCTTTACGATCACTTTTGTAAATTGCACAAAATTTTATGACACTGAATTATTTACATGTTCACAGATGATGTTAGTTTTGTAGTACCAGTTTTTATGGATTTTATGTGATATAAACTATTAAAATGTATATGACATACGAAAGTATACTTTGAATTTAAATATTGGAATAGCATTTTTCTGAAACCGAAGTATCATGTTTTCGAACATTTACCTTGTTTCAACGTACACACATATGCATATATATATATATATATATATATATATATATATATATATATTAGTCAACATTTGACGATTTTGCCTAAAGAACTTCTATGCTGAACAATTTGAATATTACCATGTGTATTTAATTTATAGCAGAAATATTATATTATTGGTGTTTTTAATTAATTTTGACACTAGTATACTTGAAAAAAGAAAAAAAAAATACTGTGAAACGTCAGTAGTCCAAAAATAAATCTAGATAATTCGTAAAAAATTGATATATTTGATATTTTGAATATGTATGATAATTTATGTATAATTTAAAATTAGGTATGAATTAATTCATTACACTTGTGTAACATTTGTATCAATCCAGATAATGGATTTCATAATTAAAAAATAGATTTAGACTGGTAAGAAGAATAGTATAAATCTCAATTTATAGTCGAAAAATGATAATAAATTTGAAAAAAAAATACAGTAGAATCTGTACAGTATTTCTAAAATAAGATATTTTTGGGCGATTAGATTTTTAATTAAATTAATTTAACAAAAAAATTTATCAATAGTATGACAGTCCTTTAGATTCAAATTACAATCCAATGAATATACCAACCTCAGGAAAACGTGTCCGGGTATGCTTGTATATATAATGGATAGTACTGCTAACGATTCAGAATAGAATAGTGTGAGAAACTTTCTACTGTTATTTTAGTCCGCAGTGCCCGAAACGGGTTATTTTCATATAAAAACATTTCTGATTTATATTTTCGATAAAAGTTTATATCACTACTGCATGATATCAGGATATCCGGGACAGGGTTCGAACGCACGACTTTTTCCACACAAGTCAGTATGCTTGGAACAAAATATTTTTGGTACTCAATGAATATGCTTCTAATTCAAAACCATTTCAATATTTCTCAGGATTTATAGAATATTGCATAAAAAAACTAGTTTATTATTTCAAGCTTATTATAAATTCTGTATCCACATACATGTTTTTTCATTTTATTGTTCCAGCTTGAAAATTATTTCAACGTTTGTCACTAGCAGGCATCAATCATCTCTCATTCGGACCTATCGAGCCCGTAACGGCTGAACGCGTTTTGTCTACCGCCCCTACCCCCCAATTATCGCCCTACCCGGCCGAACGTTATTTTTAATTTGATTGCGACCCAACACTAGAACGAAATGATGTGTACGATCATTTGTCTCTGCGATGAGAAATTAAATGTATCAAATCATTTTAGGATTTGGCACGCCATTGCGTTCGGTGATGTTGAAAATATAATCGAATCACTTTAGGAAAATACACAGATATTCGATGATTTTACCCAGTTAAATAAATAAAATTATTATGAATTAGTTATATTAAACTAGTGTTAGAATATTTGTTATCTGTGATATCTGATATTTGTGCAACAATGTATACTCTTCAAATGTAAATTATATGTAAGATATAACAATACAATAATTGAAAAAAAAATCCACAGTTAGGTACAAATTAATGAATTTACCTTGAAATTATATTTTCAGTATCAATATTTAATTCTACATCCTTGTGTAACACATAAAAAATGCAGAAGACAGTAGTCCGTGAACTCCGTCATACTCCAAATCGTTTTAGAAATTTAGTTCAGTAGGTGCCATGAGATATTTTTAATTAAAACAATATTTGTTTAACTATATATTCGAACAAAAAAGCCTTTAGTGGTTCTGCAAGAGAGAAAATCTTATGATCACAATGTAAACCTTTTATCTATTACAACAAGGTCTGCCTAACGTAAATCTGCACGAATACTATTACCACTCCTAACTGCATAAAGTTTATCAAACTCTAAAATTTACGGTTTATTCACAATCTGATCTTTTAATCTAGGTGCTACGTTCAGCGCTGCTTATAGCAGTGTATAAATTTGTACGTGGTTGGTGTATACTAAATCTTCGAAGCATTTCGCCCAGAATATATATATTCTCAAACCATACCCAAAATTCCTGTAGTCATACCATAGTCAAGTTACATTGCTGCTCCGGTTTTGTGACGTAATAACTTTCCGAAAACTTTAGATGACCATTAAGCGGATTCCGACAGTCTAATGAAAATTTATACCAGCGTCGCCTCACTGCCTAACTTATATATGATAGTTAATGGCATCAATAATTGCCCATTGTTATCATTTCATTAGTATGTATGATACTGAATTGAATTGGTTGTGTAAAACACGAAATATGTAGTTGGTTCGGGCTTGAGATTCGATGGCAATTGTAGGTTCGAATTAATAAGAATCAATATTATAATGAAGAACGGTTTGACTGTTGGTAGTAGTACGTTGCAATAATATATGGAAAATAGTTACGTATATAAAAATATAAATTTCATTTGTATAAAAATATAAACAATTTATTGATTACCAAATTTCATGATATGAAAATGACAAGTGATTTTGTTTCTTTTGGATTCTCGAATCGGATGTGATTCGAAGGAGAGCGTATTAAAAAGTCAACATCTTGACCAGATGCAGTTCCAAAGTCTTATGCATCAAAAGACGATTTGGTGAGTTAACGGACAAGGAGAGGTTGAATTGCGATTCCAATGAATCATTTGATAGTGAATTCAATTCATAACCCAAAGTCTAGGCTCAGAATAAATTTTTGTGTCAATAATAACACTGAGGTCTGGGTATACCAACGGAAGTCCGGTGTCAGTAGAGTAAATGCGTTAACTCGCGATGACCCAAGGACTGGACGTACCTTTTAAGTAGCCTCGGAAGACCAGTGATTATGGTACCAAATCACTATTATGAGTATGTATCAAAGTCTAATTTTTAAATTCCCGATTCATGCTTCTTTTCTGTCTTCATCACAATCGTCATAGGTCACCAGTATGGAATGAATATAATGTATATAAGAATATAAATTCCATTTGCATAAAAATATAAACAATTTATTGATTATAAAATTTCATGATATGAACATTGCAAGTAATTTTGTTTCTGACTCGATTCCCTAGCTTGCTTGATTCCCCACAAATATAATGCCAATTATTTTTGCTTTTATATATTTTGTGTTTCCATTGTTTTCAGTGCAACTATGCCGCAGCACTTTTCTTCTATAAAGAATAATATATTTATTCTATAATATGGTATAATTATTTTTTAAAACCATTTGAGTTTAATCGAACTAAAATATAAATGTAATTACGCTGCTACATATTCTCATATAAACTACAGAGAAAAATTGCAATTGTGTATATAGAGTAAGATTGTTCAAGTGGTAGCCCCAACGAAAATGTGCAACTATAATGTGAATCTAACAATTTCTGAAACTTTAACTTCAAAAATTATGTTCCAGATTATACGATCAATAAAACTTTGTATTCCTTATTTTATACTACCTCATTTATTAAATTCAGTATCAATAATTCGGTTTAAATCTAATTTCGTGCATCGCATCTGTTAATTCCGTTTTGAGAGCAACGCGACGCAAAACATATAACAATTTTCCTGCTCGAGTGCACGCATTCGCTTAAGGAATGAGCAAAGATGATGAGAAAGTTTATCTCTGATGAATCGTACGTACTTAGGATTGTTATGTGTTGCTTTGGTGGAACCTTTTGCATTGTGTGCGATTTTGGTATAAACGAGATCGAATAATAAGGGAGCTAGTAGTAAAATTAACTTAGGGATACTTTTCGATAAAAGCAAAAAGTTTTTCAAATCATTCAAATCGGATGCTTAGTTCCCTCAACAAACGCCATTTTTTGCACATTTAGGTCTGAATTTAAATATTGGAATAGCATTTTTCTGAAACCGAAGTATCATATTTTTAACATTTACCTTGTTTCAGCGTACATACATGTGTGTGTGCATATGTATATATATATATATATATATATATATATATATATATATATATATATATATGGGTGTGAGGGTGTCACTATGTTTGTCCTAAATAGGCTCCTAAACTAATGGTTTAACTACTACTATTAAACAGTTTCAATTTATTCACCGTGTGCATTTAATTTATAGCAGTTCTCTCTCGGATGCTTAGTTCTCTCAAAAACTGCCAATTTTGGCACATTTGGCTCTTTGCGGACCTGTCTTTGCCAAAATCTAATTACCTCTTCTCCCCATTATTACGAATCAAATGTTTTTGTATAATTCAAATCGGTTGATCCATACGTCCGAAATCGTCGACGTAAAATTGTTTCCACATATACACACACACACCTATTTTGTCTGAGGTATGCCAAAATGTTCAAAAACCTCTGAAACGTAAAGATAGGCAAACATTTTCATTTTTGATTTTTGGCCCGTTACTATAACTTACCCTACGGGAAGTTAATAATATTAAGACCTGTTTGCCCCCTCGCCGTGCCATTTACCTCGCTTACAAGGTCAAACTTTTGAAAAACAGCAAAAAAACACATTTCTACAATGATCAATTAGCAGGGAGTTTTACTGAACGTAGTCAGATAGTTGTTTGTTAAAATATGTTGAATTGAAATTTTAAAAAATATACAGCAAGAATGAAGCGATTTCAAGAAAATTTAATAATTATGTTAAATTTTATTAATTTTCTTCAAATCGCTATTCTATTAGTAATTATTATTTTCAAACAAAGCATTATCCACCGACTTTCCCACTACGATTTGGAAGCCGAATCGCGTGCATCCGACCGCGGAAAATGAAGAGATCTCTGCATCGAGCATAAAGCGCCTTGCGACTCCTTCAGTAATCTTCGAATGTTATATACGTTCGCATTGTGGAAAACATAGGAAAATCTGAGAAAACGTTATTTGCGATATCGTATATCAAGCAGTTTTTGCGATTCTGCTGCAAATATTGCGCACGCCCTCTAACAAGAACATAGAGGTTGGTGAAATGAGGTTGAGAAAAAATATGAACAATGCAGATATTTTTTAAACTATTATTAGATAATTATAATGAGATATTAAAGGAGAAGCAACAAACACCACGTACATATGTTGTAACATTCAACAGATATGTTTCAACATTATCTGTGAAATAAATCTTAAATATTTTATAAATTATATTAACACTTTTAAAGATATAAAAAATTCACATGGTAAAATTGAACAAAGAGTAACATTGATAAATTTCTCTTCCAAGGCAATTGCAATATTAAAATCTAATAACATATATCATTACACAAATTGAATATATATAATCAAGTTCTCGGATAACAATCTATGTTTTAAAGCAGAATTATAATATTCTCGTCTCATTAGGTTCAAGATCATAATGACAACACAGTAGCATAAAGCTTCGACTCATTGAGGTGATACCTAGAAACGTTTCACATGTTCTGTATAGTTTCAAAGAGCTTTGCTAATTATAGTAAATATTATTATTCAGTTCAAGATAACGAGTTAGCTTACCATAGCCACCATAATCCCTATCAAATACCTCGGAAACCAATACGAGCGAAAGCTCCAAACTCGTATATATGTAAGGCTATGCGATGGATTAATCAAATGCAATTAATACTGGATGAGAACATTGTTATGTTGCAAATTTCAATAGAAAGCTGGATAGAAACCTAAGTGTAATGCATGAGCTTGATCTATTTTTTTTAGGTTCTATTTTCATCGGATAATATTACCTAAAAACAAATTTTTCAACAACCACTAGCTTAAATTTTATTTTCCATTTCGTGCCAACTTTACAGTTATAAATTTTCATGAGACCCAAAAGTACAATTGCGGAGCATTCTTATCGTTCGTTCCGTACTAAACATTTTTCCTCTAAACTCCTGTTAGCTCATTACGAAAACGTCGGACGAAGTTTGCACGAATTTGAATAAAACTTCATAGTTGTAAAATATTTCAGACTTTCGGTGACTGAAGATAAGAACAAGAAAACTTTACATTTTGTATATTCTTTTCTCCGACGACATTTTCTCTTGCCGCAATGTAAAACAATTGTATATCATTTTGGTACGGAAAAAGAAACTCGGGTGCTTAACGATGTTACTGAACGATATCAAATCAAATCTCGAAGAGACGAAGAAAGTGAATTACCTCAATATTTCATACAGTAAATAATGTAATATTTTTCTTTATTTTGTTTTTGGGCAAATATACAGAGTTGTTGAATCAAATCACTCGCAGGACGAAGAAACGAAATTTAATTCAATAATACATATGAGAATATACAGGCTTGAAGAAATGCTTGAATTTTGTAATTTTGTTAAAAACCATTTCATTTGTTTTGTTGTAAGAAAACAAATTTAATTTACATAAATATTCCAAACAATAATTAATAAAAATTTTAGCTTTAGAATATGAAAGAAATAAAAGTTTTTGATACGGCTTGCGATATACGACAAATAACGCTTAAAAATGTGAATTAATTAGTTACCTAACATTATCAGATTATATTGTATATTAGATATTTTTTACAACTTGAAGTCTACAGCATAAAATATTTTTAAACAGTGTTTTTGTAATAACTTTTGAATGTTTAAAATGGGTCCTGGTTTTCGGCAAAAATGTGAACAAAAATTTTTGTACTTATCTGCTAATTACGAACAAAAAATCTGAGGGATCGACGTCCAAACCAATGAGAGCACTTAAAGAGTTTAATCAAATTTCTTTAAAACCCCGAAATCGGTAACTTTGTTGTTTAATGGAAGATGACGAAAGGTCAAATTTTGGTTCATGCACATACACACGCACCAACTTATTTTAGTATTTCGATTCAAAATGATTTGAAACGTTGAAAAAACAAAATTAGATAATATGACTTTCAGGCATTATTTTTCGTATAGATCTAATTGTGCATCGTAGTGTTTACAATTTGTATAGGCAGAAAAACCCAAATTCCGTTTAGAAATTTAAA
>NW_020537758.1:29041384-29067398 GCF_003426905.1 Ctenocephalides felis | reverse complement strand
GAAGCTGACCTGTCAGTGTTCAGAACGTTTCGCACATTGTGTTATTTGATTCGAAGAAACGAGTACTAATGTCGACTCGCATTTCGCGATATTATAGAAAATTCCCGCTGTTCTAGAAATAACTGAGTAAACGGGAAAAATTGAAAACTATTACGAAATATTGCAAGTAATCTCGAGTGTGACACACGCAGCGGTTAAGAGAAAAATATATTACTATAATAGAATTATTATTCCTTAAATTAAATTAGAGCAGATATGCATATAAAAATTGATGAAAAGTAGAAATGAACAATATACTGTTACATCATCAACATAAGAAATAATAAGAAACAACGCAATATAATATCAATGTCAAATTATATCATGATCAATAATTTTTTAATGCCCTCCCCAGACAACGCCTATATCTATTACAATTTGAAAGTTCAGCCGTTCAATATCATATGCTCCATGGTATCGTCTGATAGAATAATCGTTTGTGAAATATTTGATCTTTATGATAATTTGAAAAGCCCGCACATTAACCTCACCTGGTCTAGTAGATCGAAGGTTAGAATGAGGGCGGCTATTGAAACGCCGACACTTTCACGATAATGACGCAATGAAAGTCAACCCGCGCGGCCCGTTTATTGGGTTGTTTATATAAACCGACATCAGGGCGGCATGGAAGGCGAGGTATAATGTGAGAACACCTAGCCATCTCATCGGAGTATTATGTTGTACGTCTTATAATTAGTAAGAGCGTTGATTGGTAAAATAATTTAAAGAAAACCATAGTACCTAATTTTATTTTAATGCTGCATGATTATCTCATGTGCAATTTGAAGTTCTAAGATATTGTGAGAACGCCTTACTATTTCTTTCAGTTAGTTTTTAGTAACTGGGGTACTGGTTTATGCAACTTTTCATAGAATAAGTATAGAGAAGCGTATAATTTGTTTATTTTACTTTTGTACATTGTACGCGAACAAAAGTATTGCGATCAAACTTCTATATTAGCTGCTAAAAATTTGGTTATTCGCAGATTCTAATATATCCCGAGTATTTTAATTTATCTTTCATGTCTAATTCCCACTATGTCACAAGGAATAGAACTATCAAAGGATCGACTTTTAAGCTTAATACTACTTTTAATTTAATCGATGGTTTTGGTATTCAACTGTTCAATTTATTACTTTTACAAATACGTCAACTAAGCAATCATAAATTCCACAACGTTTTGATTAATTTACTACAAGCCAGTTTTTATGACATTTCTAAATGTATTAATTTTGACTTCAAGAAATACAGTGGTACCATCCCCTTTATATTATAAATATCTATTGTTACTAATTATATGTGATATCTTACAAATACAGCAATTTAAGGCTATAAGTGAGTATTACTTAGCTGTGAAATATTTTTCTTCGTCTCTGATAAAACTCTTTTTTCAGAAAAGCTTCTAAACTTTTTAATAATTTCTGCAAATTAATGGATATGCAGGACCTCAACTTTTGAAGATGCTCTAATCGAAGACGTAATATCAAGTTTCATAAAAGCAAGACACAAAATTAAATTAGTTTAGCACTCTAGTAGTATTATATTTGGTTTTGTTATTTAACTCTAATACTGTGAATTGTATATCCAATAAATCTAAATCTAAATCTAAATCTAAATCTTTATCCAACAGTAAATCTTATGTAAATGCCGTCATTTTGAACTAATAAAATAATGGCATAAGTCGCCTTCCATCTTCGCCGGTATCGTTTTTTGTGAATATAAACAAACTGAATAAAATTTACAATTATCATTCAATAAACAAAATATATTTTTAAATGTTGCAATTTCATTCTATAGTAAAATTGAACTCATATCGATATGAAACGTTGCCTAGTCCACTGAAAAAAAGTTTCAATTTAATTGCTTCAACAAGCTATAAAAACGTGACATTCAATTTAAAATTTTTTAGTGAAGATTTATAAATAGCACATGATCTCTGCGATTTCTATATGAATCCGTCTATGAAACAAAGCATTAATCTTAAGAGACAAATTTTTGGATTTTATATTGGCATGCTATTTTTGATGTCTTGTCATTATACTTTGCATTGTTTTTATTTCTAAGGGTACGAAATGAGTATAATAATCTATCTATAAGATTATACATCTACGATGCATCGTATTTTATCAATAAAAATTAATTCTTTGATTTTGTTTATTATCATCATTCAAACTACAATTTAATATCTGAAAATTATTCAAGCTCTGCTACTAAAATATATATTCGTATACAATGAAAACGCTGGTTCCGGATTAACAGGAACATATACCTCTAAATCTCCGTCACATTTGTAGAGGAATTAGCGATCCTGTGCGTAACGAACAAGAGATTGGAATATTCTATTCATGATTCATTAATAAGTATTCATTAATTGATTTTTTTATTACAGTGTACTTGTTAACATATATGTAAAACAGCTAACTCTAACCAAGCATAAAACTTCTTTTTTGGTTGATACTCTTATTGACATTGTAAACAGAGCAATAATTTAAAATGTGAGTAAAACAACAAAAATTATTAAAAGTATAAAACAAAATATATGAATGATTCGAAATAAATTTATTTATGCAGTGCCCGAAAAATACTAATCCTTATTGCATTACACTGCATGGCAAGAAATGGTACCCGATATGCATAAATTTAAACGATTGAAATTTAGCATCTCAAATTTGAACAATTGAATTCTGAAAATTTGACATGGAATTATAAAAAATCATCAAAGTATGAAAATACGATGATGAACTTGTAAGACCACAAACTCTACCGTTATTCAAAGTTTTTTTGAAATCTTAATTTTATTGTGCCATTAACTATAAAGAAATAGCCCAGGCAATATTTACCAAAATCAGTACGACATCTGCTGGTTAGTGTTTGAACTTTGAAGATTGGGTCACAATTTTCGATTTGGCTTAGCCGATCGTCATAGACTGATAAAGGCAAATCTTCATGGAGATACAGCTCACATAATATACTACCAATTTTGGTTTCACTGATTCAGATTAACTTGAAATGCCGACAAAACATAAAATTAGAAAGACAAATTTTTCAACAAAAACAAACTTCTCCCTCGGAGAAAATTATATCCCATTATCATTATTACATCGCCCCTGACAATAACTTGGCAGTTCATTAAATTCTCGTCGAATTGTTGTTAGTATACACCTGCGGGTGCAATTCGTGATTATCGAAGCCTCCTTGGATCAAGTAGTTTGTTTATAACGAGCGGTTATTGTTTCCAACTGCAAGGTACTCCTGGATAAGTAGTTTAACTGAAAACAATTTCAATCTCGCATCTGTGCAAATGTCGATGCTATTTTGGGAATTAATAACGAGATCCATCATGTATATGGAATGAAATATTCAAATATACGTTTTTCTGACACGTACACATGATATATTTGTCCGATTTTTTCATATCGTAATAAGACACATAGATTTTTCATACAGCCAATTTCATGCAAGAAAAAAATTGTTTTGATCGTCTTATGTTGATTTTGAATCTTTATTACAAAATTATATAAATATGTGTAATAATGTCTATTCGAACAGTTATTAGAAATTTCAATTCAATTTCTCGGATTTCAAATTCAATTTTCAATAATTTATTTTAAAAATTACAACTTAGTTTTTCCAAACCCTAAGGGATTTAAAGTTCATAATATATCGCCCACCGAACACAAAATATTCTTTACATTTGAAAAATTATGTGCAAGTATTTTAAAGTTGCGCGACTTTATCACTCTCAACGAGTTACATCATAAAAGAAACGTCTTTTGCAGAAAATAGTCGTTGTTTTCGCTTTATTTTGGAATTTAGAAGTAAATGACACTATATTCTCGCACGCTTGATTTATTATGTTGTTCAACTAACGATGAGATCGTATAATAGTTTCTCCAGCTAGTTTACTAGAACCGAGAAAATAATACGGTGAAAAAATTAATGTGTTGATTTTTCTTTAAACAATAAAAGTTCAAGAAACTATAAGGTTTGACAATGGAATAATGATCGCACATACATAAATGGAAAAGTATATTATAATATTGCTAAAATATTCAATTAAACTTTGTTTTGTATATTTTATCACCAAAATGTTGATCATTAAGTAGTATTTTTCAAATTAGAAACAAAACAGCAATAAAAAGAAATAAAAATAAAAATAAAGCCAAAAAGCATAACTATATGTTAACTCAGATGAGTTTTTAACATAAAAAACTATTTCATGAATATTTATTTCATGAACTATTGCATGAATTTTGCTCAATTAATCATTTTTTTTGTTTAATATTTTTCAATTTTATTTTCAAAATAAATGATACATTGTTATTTTTTTAATATAAATAGCTGCATGCTTTGTATATGATAATATCAAATTAAAATTAAAACTGTTTTTCAAATATGTAATAGAATATATTTTCGATATCATAGTGCTTAACGGTTTCTTAATTTATATTCATAATCTTCAAATAAAAATTGAAAGTATAAACATAAAAACTTCAATCAGTATAGAAATAATGAATAATCAAAAATAAAACCAGAAATTTAAAAAGTCACAATTATTTTATTCCATCAAACTTTTTTCTTTCACTTTTATATAACGAGGTGTAGAGGCCCTCCGGTATTTTAAAGTTTATTCATATACGTATTATGTTTGTTTGATCATGCTAAGTTTTTCCCTCTTTTTTCTATGTTATTTTCACTTTACCTTTCTCGCTAAACTTTGCAAGTTTATCTTTAGTAATGTTATTTACGAAGAGAGAATGGCCAGGATATAGGCATCTTTACTCTCGGGAAAATGATGTGTTTTTTTGTTCAGAGTTTTACATATTACTTTTTGAAATTCGCACAAAAATATACGCGACTGGAATCGCAGAGGCATAAGTTGACTTTAGGTTATTTATTTTGCGGTCCCGCGAAAAACTCACTTTTTAGCCGACCCGAAAAATATTTAAATTTTCAAATAATGCCCCGAGAACAAATGTATAAGTTCAGTGCAGAGTCGAACGCATCATTTCAATTAAATTCAAGAAAAACCCATATTTATTACATTTTATTTATAAACAAAAAAATTAAATATTAGGTAATACATCAAATAGTTTATTTATCGACATAGTAATGATAGATATCTTTTTAATTTTATCGACATTGTTATAAAGAATAGATACTCATTTCTCTGAGAGAGTTTGCTTCAATATTTACACAACTCCTAGGTCTCAGATAGATAGAATGGTTTCACCAGACGTAAGTTATGATAATATACATTGAACCGGGATAAAATTTAAGTATTTAATAAAATGTGGAGTTAAACACACAAGAATATATGCATAATTTTATATAGTAGATAGACAGACAGATATAATGAATTCAGGCATATCGAGTATTATTGAAAAAAAAAACTGCATTTGTTAAAATTAAATAAAATATTGCTTATAAAGTGGCATATCAGTAATTAAATAATTTAACAGATCAGTTATGTATGTATATAAAGATGTATGATTTAAAAAAAAAAAATTACGATTCTTCACATTTACCATGTACTATTGTTATTTTTTATGAAAATGATTAGTTATTATTGAGATGAACTATATCCGGCAAATTGAAAATAAAGAACAACAAAAAACCATTCGTTGATACACATTTTTATCAGTTTAATTTGTGAAAGCCGTAATTTTTGAATTGTGTTTCGAGTCTCCAAATAGATTTTTGTAGTCCATGCATGTGCAGTTGTAATGTCCGAATAAGATACGTGCCTGCTCAGCGCAGATTATATTTTCCGGCGCATTGTAGCAGCATGACCGTCTTTATTTTTATCTAAATCGAATTGGAAAATTTTTATGTTTACTTTATATAAAGGGTATCAGAATAGCTTCACGTTATAATTTTATATCTAGCTTACGGAAATAAGCTGTCAGAAGAAAAGATACTCGTACTTTTGTAGAACGAATATTCATCAAATCCATTGAAGATTTTGTGCAATCACATGATAAGTAAAACTGAGCAACTATTTACTGAACCGAAATATATTTTACATTAATAATTGTACTGGAATTATTATTATTAAAATACATATAGACATGATGTTTCTTCCGAATTTATATTTTAGCTGTACCCGATCGCTCGATGCTGTATTAAG
This sequence comes from Ctenocephalides felis, assembly GCF_003426905.1. Classification (NCBI taxonomy): domain Eukaryota; kingdom Metazoa; phylum Arthropoda; class Insecta; order Siphonaptera; family Pulicidae; genus Ctenocephalides; species Ctenocephalides felis. The sequence continues at coordinate 29,061,229 of NW_020537758.1, read as the reverse complement.
TTAATATAAATATAAGCACTTAATTAAATATTTCATCAAAAATAAAATATATTAGAAGAATCAGCTAGTGAAATGTCTCAATGAGCAACCATTTTTAAAATATTCCATTTCTGACAAGCCTTCAGTATTGTGAGACACAGATGGCCATTGACTGTCCTTAAACCTTGAAAAAATATTAATTAATCCATAAAGATTGTTTAATAATATTCTAAAATATTTTGGATAAACCGATTGGATCTGATTGAGAGGTGTCAGGGACGCTTCAAACAGCCTGCTATCAAGCAATAGTGTCATCGGTTTTCACTTAGAAGTATAAATAGCAATTTGTTTCCATGTGAAAATAGCCCTCATCACCGTTTTGACGCATTAATAAACAATTTGCCTTATTATAGAAATTGTAATAATAATATAAAAACACTCAGAGATGAGACAACAACAACAATTAAAATTTAAGAGTACTTGCCCATGAACTGTGGGGTAATATAACTAAAATTATGTCGGTTTTACAAATGGCAACCCAAACACCATTTGTAAAACCGACATAATTTTAGTTATATTACCCCACAGTTCATGGGCAAGTACTCTTAAATTTTAATTGTTGTTCAGAAAAAAATAAAAAAAACGTACTTATGCATATATATATTTATGTTCACATTCACTAAAACAAGAAGCTTATAAGTATGTACCTACAGTTTTTGGTTTCGGATTTCAAAATTGATTTTTCATTTGAATTTACTAGGTAATCTAAATTTTTATTTAATAAGGCCGCAAATGAAAATGTTTAAATTGTCAAAATGTCGCACGTTTTAAATCTCTTTAGAATACGATATAGCAGAGAGTGCACGGGCAGAGAGCATTATTACTCTCACCAGGGGACAATTACAGCACGGCAAGCGCCGCGTTAATGGCCTTCCGTATTCTATGTAATAACTTTCTGCGTGAAAACCAGAACCGGTTGAAATGGAACGATCGGAATTAATAATCAAACTCTTATTATTACTACCAACTTATAGTTATTGGTGTTCTGCTCGAAGGCTGCTCTGCGGAAATTCACTATTGACAAGAATTAAAAATACTAAATACTAAATACAAACATTATACCTACAATTTACATTCATATACTAAACCATAATTTTTTTCTGTTTTTCATGATTTTGAACAGCAATCAGAACTTATAAGTCCTATAGGATGTTGCGCTAATTTAAGATAATAGTACGTCAGTCTTACAGATGGCAACCAAACAGTTCTTATCTCAGAGCGATACATTTTATTATTATCTACAATTTATTTAATATTTTGTTGATGCAACAATGACGCTTAATGGCTATTTTCATTAGGATGCATATAGCTATTTATATTTTTAAGTAAAAACCGATGTCTGCTTGACATCAGACTCTTCGAAGCGGGATCAAACCTGGGACCTCTGATTTAGGTCCTGTGGCCCTAACAACTTACCCCCGAGTGAGCCCTTAATTCAAATCAAAAGCAATAATTGATATTGTATTGAATTAAAATATAATAAAAGTACAAAATGATGTACTATTATGATAATCAGAATAAAAGTAAAGATACCAGAGTGAAGCATTCTAAACAATATTTTCATCTGCCATATAACGGAACCGCGATAGCGATCGATTTTGCAGAATAGAGAAGCCAGGCATTTTCAGCTGAGTAATAGTGCCAGGTCGAGTAGGTCTGCACTGCATTTGCGATTTATGTGAAAATTAGGGATGCATCGCGTGTTTTTTCGTGCAATAATTCGCATTTGAATTCTCCGACGCGCGCTATGTTTTCTAGCATAGACCTAGGCTGGTGGTGGATTCTGGAAGGAAGAGACAATGTTGGAGGAAAATGGAACGCTGAAAATGCTTTTCGACACTTAGAAATGCGGAATTGTTAATAGTCGTGACTATTTTTTTCATTTCATACGCGAACTTAAAAAAAGTTGATTGGATATAATTTTGGATATATGTGAAAGTGCGCTAAATTACCCTCTAAATTTATTCAAGTTAGTTCATTAAATAATATATTTTGATCCTAAAACCTTCTAACCGCGCTCTTATTCTCTTTTTTTTCTAAAAAAGTACATTTTACGCATAAAAGATACTCTGGATATAAATGGTATGCAACATCCATTCATGTATAATACAAAATTCAATATCAGCATATTGGATGGCGTCACCAACATTTTTACATTCACACTTTGCTGTATGTGTAAATGGAGGAAACGCTCATGTATCCTATCTCATTCAAGGCAGTCTTCGATTTTCCGATATTTCCTGTATGACAAAATATGCATAAGCTTCCACAAAACTATCAAATAATATGAACTCTATTTGCGCACGAGCTTTGCTCAAGCAGAATTTTTTCTCTACTTTCTGTACATAAATAAATGGATTGTGGACATGTATTATGTACGTATATTTTACACACACACACACACACACACATATATATATATATATATATATATATATATATATATATATATATATATATATATATATATATATATATATATATATATATATATCTGCGCGCGACAGTATGTCCATAATGTGCGAGATATAGGTACCTTTTTTCCTTTGCTGTTTACAGAATATTTTACTACAATGTACTTTTCAAATTTCGGTTTCAATAATATACTTGTGAAGTATGATTGTGCCAAACAAATTTGTTACACATTGAATAAAATTAATTGATAGTACTAAATTACTACTTAGTCGTATTCAATTTTACTTGAAAAATAGATCAAACTATGTTTTTAATTGAATTTATTGAAGATATATTTTAATTAAAAAAAGAGTACCGACATTGCTGCAATAAGTTGAAATATACCTTGGTAGTCTCTAGTTCTAATATAAATAATAAATATAATAATAGTAATAAATAATATATCAAAATAAGCAGATATAGAAATTGGGTTACATTCGAAAAATCAATGTTAGCAAGATGCTTCATTACATTATCTCATAGAACTTTCAAGATCTTTTTTGTTAAAGTTACCATTGCATAAAATTTTTAAAATTTTACTTATATAATAAGAATTAAGTCGAATAATATGAAAAAATATGCGTTATAAATCTCAATTATATTACCGCATACGTCAAATCCAATATTGTTCTCGACCATCTAAACAAATCGCTATCACTTTTAAAGGCACGAAAGGACATCGATGCCTGACGCAAGAATCGACAAAATCCAATGTTTACGACGTCCATAAAACGCACGAACGATGCCTTATACTGGCGTGCGAGCAAACCCACGTAGATTCAGGTCCAGAAAATATTACGACGGCGTTAATTCACCAAGAGCTTTTTCTCTGACAAAGGTCTCAATGCCTTTTGCGAGCTTTTGATACAGCTCTTTCGAAACTGCACACATCATAAAATCATTGTCATAGTTATGTGTAAGACGTCGTCATTAAAGCCTTAGTTGTAGTAAAATATTTAATAGTTGTTCTCGTTTATGATTCTGATATAAAATAAATATTTGCGTCGATTTATAGATTTACACAAGAGGTTCGTCGATTTATAGATTTACACAAGAGTATTTTACTAAAATAATTTCTGAATAAATGCTTAAATATTATAACCATACAGATACACGCCATATTTGCCCATAAATGTAGTTATAAAATTCAACAATTTGTTTTCAAATTTATATATATGAAAATCGTATAAAATGCTATTTTCATTTCAGTATATTTTACTCCTTGGTGTAATGCATGACTGTAAAATTTTTTTCATGTAAAATTTTATTCATAGAACGAACTTACTTATTGTATATTTGTACATTCGAATAAAGTATGTACAACTATTGTAAATAGTATTGCAGTAGTAATATTCATTTTACTTGAGAATATAAATCAAAAAATGTATTCGAGAAAGTATAAGTCATACTGGTATTATCATACTTGCAATAAATTCAAATGTACAATCAGTCATAACATTTTTGATAAATATTTGATATAATTAAAAAATATAAAGAAAATATGAACATCGAATTTACTTTTAAAATGTATAGTTGTTGAGAAGAATCATTATATAAACTCATATATATCATGTCATAGGACTGTTAATTTTAAATTACTGATTAAAAACAGGTATAAGAATGGAACACATGATTGTGCAGACCTAACAGCGTTGAAGAGTATATTTCAAATTGAAAGTACAGTTTACAGCACTTTTATTGTTACTTTGAGAAAATATAAAACGTTGTATTTGGAAGTAAGAAATATATTAATTTTTATTAAAGATCCTGGTAAAAAAACGGTTCAAAAAGTAAATGTTTGAGCTTGGCATAAAACACAAAGATGTGTTGATACAAATATCCTAAATACATGGACTAGATTCATGCACATTTTTTAGTCATTTGATAAACAAGAGTATTAAAATATTATCGATTACCATTTTACTAAAGCTTCATAAACTAGTAATGTAGTTCTGTAGTAATTATCATCATACATTTTGTAATGTATTTTGTAAATGTAATTTTAAATTGATTAATGTGTTGATATCTACTTGTATTAATATGTTATTTCATTCAATTCGTCCAAATAATGCAGAACAAAATAATTACAAAAATGTATTGTAATATAATTTTTCTAATTCACAATGGTATATTTTTTGTTAAAATTGAACTAAAATAGCATTTGAAAGCATAAAATAAATAATCTCACTAGCATTCTTAAAAAGCTCCATTTAGCTATCGCAACCAACTAACAAAACTACCACTCACAGTTCCACTAATGCACAATAGCGGCACCACGCAAACTTGTGCATTAAAACTATTACAAGCGCCAAAGTTCATACGGTAACAAACTGTGATATTCAAGCTTCGTAGAAAAAAAAAGCTCAACCTCAAAAGCTCAGTACATCGAACCTCACACCGCGGGCGATCGCCGCCGCTGTCCGGTTATATCATCCCCGTTCGTTTTGCCACAACCCTCCACCCGTTCGTACAATGTCGTCTCACGAGCATCCCCTCCAGATACAGTGGCTGCCGCGCGTTTGCCAGTCGGCCCCTAAAGCTCGCCCCGGAAAGGCGCTTTCGCGAACGCTCCGTAGGCCGGAAAAAGCTTCAAGCTCAGTGCGATACGAGAGCGCGAGCGGATCGTGCGTGCGGTTGGGATATGAAATAATATGTCAGGGAACTTGTCGGTTTGTGACAGTTATGCATTAATAACAGTGTTTTGGGAACTGTTTGACGATTTAAATAAAATATTAAATTATGAATAGAGAAATTAATGTATTCTTGTTGTCTAGTTTAATAATTAATGTGATGTGAAATTTTGTTTTTTGAGCAATAATATGTAAGTTAAATTATATGTTATGACATTTATCTTTATGAATATATTCGGCTTATCATCATATATATGGAATGATGATTTCTATCGATTTTCATGATTAATATTGATCCCAAATAGCAATATAACATACATACGTATCCCTTCTAAAAATATTTATTTATATTGACAAAGAATGGTCTAGTTGTGTTAATATGAGTTGTCATTAGTTAATTAGAAACACTCCAAATTCTGTTGAAAATAGCATAGGATAATTTGTCGAAACGTACGTAAATAAAAAAAAATATATTTTTTTGGATTTGCCTGAAAATTTGGACCCACATATTTTAATGTCAGAATTAATATATATATATATATATATATATATATATATATATATATATTAAATGGTAAGCTATATATATATATATATTATACAAATGTCAAATTTTCATATATATGCCAGTTGTTCTACATAAATCGATTTTAGTTAAACAGGTAATTTCTAAAAAAACTAATACAAAATTAGCAAAAAGGGTGTTTTCAGTCACTTTTCTGAATTTCCCCATGTCAAAATACTATTAATTATATTGATTTTGAGAATTACACTATAAAAAGTATATAACTATTTGAATAATATCTAAATTAATCTCATAAGTTTACAAATATTTCACGGACGTTTAACATGTATTTAATTTATGTTTTTACATATATTTAGATGGCAAATGTCTATACAATTTAAATTGTTTTAGATTTTTACGACGTTGAAAAAATTTATAGCAGTTATTAGTGAGAAAAATTGCTGAAGGTAATATGAGTAAAATTAATGATAATATTGTTGCTCAAAGTATTCTAAAAAACTATTCTCTCATAAACAACCATTTCAGGCTGTCATTTATAATATTGAAAGTGTCATAATGTTACACAAAAAGCTTACTGTCTCAGCTATAATAATTATGATATCTTCATATCGAGTCTATGTCGTCAGCATATTAACCTTCTATTCGGATCTTCATTTATTACAATGTTTCGTAACTGAAAAACTAATGGCATTTAAAAAATAGCGTTTATATTTGCCGAATGTTTCATATCTAATACAATCAAGAGAAATCATTGATTAGTCAAAATTTACAGAATTACAAAAAAAAAAAACTTTTTATATACTGATTAACCCTTAAAATCATTTTAACTCTTTACATTCAACATGAATTTAGTATCTTATTGAAAAAACATTGATGAAAATATAAAAATAATACGTTGCATCTTAACTTACTTACTTACTTAGCATTTTACATCTAAAAAAAATATAAGAAATAAGAATATTTGACAAGGTTTGAGAAAACTTTTTGATAATTTCCTGTCTTACAATCATGTTTAATCGACGTGTTAGTTTTTTATTTGTTCTTTTTAATCAATTATACCGTCAAAATCTGACAATCACATTCTAAACAATAATAATAATTTACGCTTATATCCATGCTATATGTGACATTTCATATTTAATACAAATATGAAGTAATCGCATTCGACAAGGTGTACTGAACTTTAAGAAAACTATCCTCTACAATCCATTTCCAACTTCCATTTATGATATTGGAAATGTCATCGCGTTGCACAAAAAGCTCACTGGCCCAGAAATAAGCATTATGACGGCTTGATATCGAGTCGGCCTTGTCGGCGGCATATGCGGGCGTAAATGAAATGAACCCGCAGCCACCGAATTGGATATATAATATCAATATTCACAAGTTAAACCTCGACACCGGTGATTGAGAGTGCCGGCGTGTTATTCGATTCCGGAGTACTAATTGAAGTTAACTGGATTTAATATAGATCGACGCTCCACGGCTCTCGAATGCTTGTAGACACAGGATATATTGAAAAGAACAATGCGAACATGCAGTTCGGTTAGATGAACACACGTTACTTTGGTCAAACAATTCGTGAAACACAAATTTAATATCAGAAAGATTTTTCAATTATATATCTAGTGTCACTCCAGTTATTCACAATATCAACATTATTAATTATGTTAAAATTCATCTTAACTCATTTATTATCAAGGAACAAATTGTTATGCATATATACTGTAGTACTTTTAACTACCTGTAAGGTGAGTTTCAGTAATTGCAAAAAATTTAAAATGAAATTTTTTATATATATCTTTTCGTCAAGGCTTTCTGAGTTTTTTGGGCACACTTGTAAAAAAGATGCATGCATGCGTATGTGTGTGTTTAAATACAGTTGTTCATCAACGACTTCAACATCACGGATTAACCGAATTGAGTAATTCAAAAAAAACTTCGTATTGATTCGGAGACGTGCTGATAAGTTTTGGCAAAAGCAGGTCCAGCCGTTCCGCAGATACAGGGCAATAATGCCAATTCTAGACTAGAAAATCATTTTACTGTATAAGAAGATTACGATTTTGTTTTAAAATAAATTAAGTATGACATAAAAATACATATATTTAGAAATGTTAATACTTAGTACATTCCGTGCTTAGTACCTAAATTTTGAGTGATTTCGTTGTTGTTACGATTTATTATTACACTATGGTCTCCGGTGATAATAATCTATTGAAGCCGAGTCAAATGCTTGTATAAAAGTATACCTTTCACAGAAAGTGCATTATTAAAATTGAACCCGGATATCCTGTATTACACTCGCCTCGGGCGCCCATACAGATGGGCGTGAATAATAACATTTATCTACACACAATACATCCGAGGACTCATTTTCGCATATTCTAAAATATACCCTTGTACACGTCAGTTTAATGGCATCGGTTAATTTATGGCTTTATATTCCTTCGAGTATAAAGATATTTTCAGAAAATGCACATAATATATGTATGTTTTATGCAAAATGCTTTGAAAGTACTGAAAATGATAATTGATGCATAATATTTTTTGTATTACTATTGCATATATGTGTATTAATATAAATCTAATAAATTCATCAGTATTATAAACATTGAGTACGTTGAAATTTTTAACGTCTGGTAACATATTTAATATCATTTTACGTTAAAAGTTAGACAATAAAGACATCATAAACACATATATATGTCCCACACCTTAACGTCAGGCCGAAACAGGATGATTGCATTGATCTTAACTTTACTGAAAAAAAATCAGAAAAAAGCTCACCATGTTTGAAAATTACGAGCTTTTGAGTGAAACAAGGGCTTTGGTGAAAATATGACCTTTTTTAGTTATTGTCTGTAACATTTATTAATTTTGTTCATTTAACCTTTGCAAACATAATCGTAGATAACATATAGGATAATAGTAAAAAATATCATAATTGGCGCAACTTTCCAAAAATTAAGATTCTTTGTTAACTGTAAATTTACATTTTTTAAATTGGTCGACTTTAGAAGGCCTTTATTAAAAAAATAGTAATGAAGTGTATTGAAAAGTTTCAGCAAAAGTTGGCGCATTCAAATAAGACTGTTATGTGGTAAAATACTTGATATTTTTAACTTTTTCTCTCGAAATTTAAAGACTGCGCTTATAACACAGATTTGATATATGAACAAAATGAATTAACAAAAATCATGTCATTTTTAGATTTTGCTTTTTCACTCGAAATTATACAATATCAAAAGTGTATATATACATATAAATATATGTATGTGTCTGTGTATAATTAAAAATAGGAATAGAAATCATTTGAATTAGTAGTATTAGATACAAATGTAGTACGAGTTCACTGGTGACATTACACCAAATTTAATTATTTTGTACGTAGGTTGCCAATCGACTCGATATTTAATTTTGCAAAACGGTTAGATCTCCTATAAAAACGTTGACCCAATCAGAATAATTCCAACGTTCCTACAACAGTTTAATATCAATTTGAACAGTTTCTCTTTCAATTCGCAATTAAATCAGGGTTCAGGGTGTTTAATCGTACCGTGTGATCTTCACTTTTTCGTTTTTCGCATTCGACGTCCTTTCGGGATATTACTTAGACCTATCTTGTTCGTACAACAATCGTTGTATATATATACATACATATATATATATATATATATATATATATATATATATATATTTTGAATAGTCTTGAATTTGATGTTGATATATATGTTTAATTTGAGTTTAATATTCGGGCGTAACATCAATAAAAATAAATTTTAAATAATTAATAAATTTTAAAAAATATTTTTATTGATGTTACGCCCGAATATTAAACTCAAATTAAACATATATATATATATATATATATATATATATATATATTATATAATTCAATTATTTGATATACTATAATAACATGAACAGTTTTTATAACATACTGGCAAGTCTAAACAGTGAAAAGTAAAACAAAATATTCATATATATTTCATATATAGTTCAAACAATATTATTAAATCTGTGTCAAATAAAACAATGAGTTTATCGCCACGCTCAACTTCAATGAAATTCGTGGCTTAACAGCTTCTGTATTTGTTCTATTTTCAACATTTATATATTATTGATTGTTCAACATATTCAAAGACATCGATTTTTCAATTTTCATCTCAAAATGGTCATTTTTTGCGCTTGTGATTTATTTTTAGCCATAGTATATTGGTACTTTTATTGGAGTTTGAAAGAATTATTGGTATTTTATAGTTGATAAACAATATCACCTTGAAAATGTCCACTCCAATTATTGTCTTCAATAATGTGGTCCAAAAACAATAAACAAATAAGAATTTATGCTGTAGCTCTCCCAGTAAACCTGGTGAATTTAAAAACTATATTGGACATTTAGCAACTTCGCCAGGATCAACAGTGTGAATTGAACAACAGTGTGAAAGGGAATTAGAATCATTACCAGTCAGTGTCTGGCAGATTTTCAATGTCATTTAGTCCACATCTAAATTTTTTGCGGTTCCAATCGTTTATAACCGTAAGGACAATTATTAATAGTTTATTATTAATAGTAACAGTAGGTCAATGGGATGAGCTCTTAGACTAGGAGTTTTGGCAGCAGTGATAGTGGCAAGTGAACTTTTATTTTTTGCGTTAATCCTGGACGGGTAAGTGATTAATGTTCTTGCGTGTTTCCTGGCCTGTTCTGAGCAAAAGTGCAATGATGCGAGGACTGACGGCACGGAACGGTCGAACGTAGGCAGCGCTATTAATTTTTTTTTCTAGTCGGGAAACAAAATTTAGCTCTGGAGATGATTAATTTTTAGATGATTTATGGACGATAGTTGGGGATATGAGTGATTGAAAGTCCAAATTAAATTTAAAGTACTTTTATCTCAAAGATGTATCGAATGATACATTTATTAACTTCCCGAAGGAGAAGTTTATGTTTTTTTCATTTTGATCACGCTTGAGCTTCGATATAATTTAATTAGAGAAATAATAATAGGTTGTCAAATATCTCCCTTCCGCCTTTTTGTATTATAAACCAAGAGCAAAAAGCGGAAGGGAGATATTTGACAACCTAATATATGAACCATTTATTTTGATAGTGATATAAGTCCATTACTATTATTTCGAAAAAGCTAAAAGTTAGCAAATCTGTTAATTAAAAAAAACTAAGCTAAGTATATGAAGTGAGGTAATGTATTTACTATTTCATCGATATTAATTTTTAGAAGTCCATAATAATTAGGATTACGTTAGATAACCATTGTTTAAATACAAATTACAGAACACAACTATATATATATATATATATATATATATATATATATATTGCGTCTTTCTTTATATATCTGATTGCATGTATAACATGTACCATTTTATTTCTCTCTATATCTGAAGCTCTGGGATTTGTTTGGAAGGCCACGTTTAGGGAGAAACTGCCGAAGAACAATTAATTCGATAATGGGACGTTGTCAGTTGCTGAATGTTTCGTAGTTTTTATCTTTATAGCTATTCCGAGGATACTTTTATTTCGTTCCATTATTTTGTATCGTTTTTATGATTGAATCAAGTTGAGCAGTTTCATTGGCTCTCAATAGAATATTGGCGAGTATTGATTTATGGAAACATTTTCGCAAATATAAGAAATAACCGAAGTTTATTTTATCGTATAGATAACACAATATCATTTATATTAATACTTTAGTCAATTATAACTATTTATTGATTTTGAAATCTATCATTTCTTTCTATAACATATTCTATTTTTTTAAATGGAAAATAATACAAGTCAAGTCTTATATTATTTAAATATAAATTAAATATTTTGAAAACACTCGTTACTTTGTATTGCATGGCTAATAAATTAAAAAAAGATAATATTTTACCTAAACAAGTAATTTGAAAAGATTTACCTTTCTTGCATTTCCATATAATTTTATTTTCTTATTAATTCAGTTTATTTTACCTTCACTAAGTTTGAATAACTTCAAAGCTCAATCCGCCGCAAAAAGTAAACTTCTTTTGATCTAATAGACTATTATAAAGAGATTCGATTTCGCTCAAAAATTAATTATAAAGTTTTCGATTAATAATCAGAGATGTCAGAACCAGAATGCATGTTTGAACGTTGACAGCTAATTCTGAATATAACTTAAAAAAAGACGATGAATGGATTATTAAATTATTCTTTATGTAGATACCGAAGACTAATACTATTATTAATTAAACAAAAAATTCTATATAACAGTGTTTTAAAAAATCGGATCAATTATAAATATAGTTTAAATTAATCTAAACGTTTTTACTAATAAAAATAACTTATATGAAGATATCTTTACGTAAAGAGTCCAAACCTATAAATGCATATGTACCTGGAAATAAGAACTAGTTTTTGCAACAAGAAGTGAATGAAGACGAAAAAATTAAATTTAGATTTACAAGAAATTTGAGTTAGTATCACTTGTAAAAAATAATATTTAAATGATTGCATTTCTCTATTAAGAAACTATGAAATATAGCAAATATAAAATTAGACAATCTTGCGCAAAATACATATTCTTGTACGTATTCGGAAATTTCCAATACAAGTTTTTCATATATTCGGCAATGTTTCGTAGCCCGTTCAATCTCCTAAGGGTATCTCCCTTGTGACATCCTACCATTGTGATGCTGATGGGATAAGATCTCTTCATAATTTATAAAGGATTCCGCATACCCAGTTTTGTATGGGTTCGACATTAATAAGTTTTATTATGTCGGCCTTACGTGTGTCATAATTTTATTATTTATGACTTTAAATGTACAATGCAATATGGCAAAATTGTTTCCAGCATTTAAAGGTTTGAATTACGGGCGATGCGACGCCGAGTTATTATGGGGCCGTATACCTACTAATAAAATCCTTTACGATACTTTTTGTAAATTGCACTAAATTTTATGACACTGAATTATTTACATGTTCACAGATGATGTTAGTTTTGTAGTACCAGTTTTTATGGATTTTATGTGATATAAACTATTAAAATGTCTATGACATACGAAAGTATACTTTGAATTTAAATATTGGAATAGCATTTTTTTTGAAACTGAAGTATCATGTTTCCGAACATTTATCTTGTTTGACATACACACACTAAAATCCGAATTAATTAAAACTACCAATAATATACTTTTGACATATATGCCAAAATTATATTATTGGTATTTTCAATTAATTTGGATTTTAGTATATATGAAAAAAGTAAAAAAACTGAAACGTCCCTAATTCGAAAGTTATCGATAATTCGCAAAGAAATTGATATATGGTAACCGATTTCAAACACGTATGATAATTTATATACAATTTAAAATTAGGTATGAATTAATTAATTACACTTGTGTAACATTTGCATCAATTCAGATAATGGATTTCATAATTAAAAAAAAGATAGATTCAGACTAGTAAGAAGAATAGTATAAATCTCAATTTATAGTCTAAAAATGATAATAAATTTGAAAAAAATGCAGTAAAATCTGGTATTTCTAAAAATAAGATATTTTTGGACGATTAGATTTTTAATTAATTTTATTTAAAAAAAATTCATCAATAGTATTGACTTGTTGACAGTCTTTTAGATTCAAATTACAATCCAATGAATATACCAACCTGAGGAAAACGTGTCCAGGTATGCTTGTATATATAATATAATGGATAGTACTGCTAACGATTCAGGCTAGAATAGTGTGAGAAACTTTTATTTTAGGCCGCAGTACCCGAAACGGGTTATTTTCATATGAAAACATTTCTGATCTATATTTTTGATAAAAGTTTATATCACTACTGGATGATATCAGGATACCTGGAAAAGAGGTTTGCACTCACGACACTTTCCTCACAAAGCAGTACACGCTTGGAACGAAATATTCTTGGTACTCAATAAATTATTAAGAATGTCACTAATGCTTCTAATTCAAAACCATTTTAATATTCCTCATGATTTATATAAAATATTGCATAAAATACTAATTTATTATTTCAAGCTTATTATAAATTCTGTATCCACATATATGCCTTTTCATTTTATTGTTCCAGCTTGAAAATTATTTCAACGTTTGTCACTAGTAGGCATCAATCATCTATCATTCGGACCTATCGAGCCCGTAACGGCTGAACGCGTTTTGTCTACCGCCCCTACCCCCTTTTTATCACCCTACCCGGCCGAACGTTATTTTTAATTTGATTGCGACCCAACACTAGAACGAAATGATGTGTACGATCATTTGTCTCTGCGATGAGAAATTAAATGTATCAAATCATTTTAGGATTTGGCACGCCATTGCGATCGGCGATGTTGAAAATATAATCGAATCACTTTAGGTAAAATACCCAGATATTCGATGATTTTATCCAGTTAAATAAATAAAATTATTATGAATTAGTTATATTAAACTAGTGTTAGAATATTTGTTATCTGTGATATCTGATATCTGTGCAACAAAGTATACTCTTCAAATGTAAATTATATGTAAGATATAACAATACAATAATTGAAAAAAAAATCCACAGTTAGGTACAAACTAATGAATTTACCTTGAAATTATATTTTTAGTATCAATATTTAATTCTACATCCTTGTGTAACACATAAAAAATGCAGAAGGCAGTAGTCCGGGAACTCTGTCAAAATCCAAATCGTCTTAGAAATTTAGTTCAGTAGATGCCATAAGACATGTTTAATTAAAAAAATATTTGTTTAACTATATATTCGAAAAAAATAACCTTTAGTGGTTCTGCAAGAGAGAAAAACTTAGAATTTTGTAATCACAATGTAAACCTTTTATCTATTACAGCAAGGTCTGCCTAACGTAAATCTGCATGAATACTATTACCACTCCTAACTGCATAAAGTTTATCAAACTCTAAAATTTACGGTTTATTCACAATCTGATCTTTTAATCTAGGTGCTACGTTCAGCGCTGCTTATAGCAGTGTATAAATTTGTACGTGGTTGGTGTATACTAAATCTTCGAAGCATTTCGCCCAGAATATATATATTCTCAAACCATACCCAAAATTCCTGTAGTCATACCATAGTCAAGTTACATTGCTGCTCCGGTTTTGTGACGTAATAACTTTCCGAAAACTTTAGATGACCATTAAGCGGATTCCGACAGTCTAATGAAAATTTATACCAGCGTCGCCTCACTGCCTAACTTATATATGATAGTTAATGGCATCAATAATTGCCCATTGTTATCATTTCATTAGTATGTATGATACTGAATTGAATTGGTTGTGTAAAACACGAAATATGTAGTTAGTTCGGGCTTGAGATTCAATGGCAATTGTATGTTCAAATTAATAGAAATCAATATTATAATGAAGAACGGTTTGACTGTTGGTAGTAGTAGTACGTTGCAATAATATATGGAAAATAGTTACGTATATAAAAATATAAATTTCATTTGTATAAAAATATAAACAATTTATTGATTATCAAATTTCATGATAAGAAAATGACAAATGATTTTGTTTCTTTTGGATTCTCGAATCGGATGTGATTCGAAGGAGAGCGTATTAAAAAGTCATCATCTTGACCAGATGCAGTTCGTCTTATGCATCAAAAGACGATTTGGTGAGTTAACGGGCTAGGAGAGATTGAATTGCGATTCCAATGAACCATTTGATAGTAAATTCAATTCATGACCCAAAGTCTAGGCTCAGAATTTATTTTTGTGTCAGCAATAACACTGAGGTCTGGGTATACCAACGGAAGTCCGGTGTCAGTAGAGTAAATTCGTTAACTCGCGATGACCCGAGGACTGGACGTACCTTTTAAGTAGCCTCGGAAGACCAGTGGTTATGGTGCTGTATCAAAGTCTAATTTTTAAATTCCCGATTCATGCTCCTTTTCTGTCTTCATCACAATCGTCATAGGATACCAGTATGGAATATAATGTATATAAGAATATAAATTCCATTTGCATAAAAATATAAACCATTTATTGATTATAAAATTTTATGATATGAAAATTGCAAGTGATTTTGTTTCTGACTCGATTTCCAAGCTTGCTTGATTCCCCACAAATATAATGCCAATTATTTTTGCTTTTATATATTTTGTGTTTCCATTTATTTCAGTGCAACTATGCCACAGCACTTCTCTTCTATAAAGAATAATATATTTATTTTATAATATGGTATAATTATTTTTTAAAACCATTTGAGTTTAATCGAAATAAAATATAAATGTAATTACACTGCTACATATTCTCATATAAACTACAGAGAAAAATTGCAATTGTGCATATAAAATAAGATTGTTCAAGTGGTAGCAACGCACGAAAATGTGCAACTATAATATGAATCTAACAATTCCTGAAACTTCAACTTCAAAAATTATGTTCCAGATTATACGATCAATAAAACTTTGTATTCCTTATTTTATACTACCTCATTTATTAAATTCAGTATCAATAATTCGGTTTAAATCTAATTTCGTGCATCGCATCTGTTAATTCCGTTTTGAGAACAACGCGACGCAAAACATATAACAATTTTCCTGCTCGAGTGCACGCATTCGCTTAAGGAATGAGCAAAGATGATGAGAAAGTTTATCTCTGATGAATCGTACGTACTTAGGATTGTTATGTGTTGCTTTGGTAGAACCTTTTGCATTGTGTGCGATTTTGGTATAAACAAGATCGAATAATAAGGGAGCTAGTAGTAAAATATACTTAAGGATACTTCTCGATAAAAGCAAAAAGTTTTTTAAATCATTCAAATCGGATGCTTATTTCCCTCAACAAACGCCAGTATGCACATTTAGGTCTGAATTTAAATATTGGAATAGCATTTTTCTGAAATGGAAGTATCATATTTTTGAACATTTACCTTGTTTTAACGTATATATATATATATATATATATATATATATATATACATATATATGTATGTGTGTATTTATATAAATAAAAGTGCTCCAACATTTGTCACTATGTTTGTTTTAAATAGGCTCCTAAACTGCTGAACCAGTTTTAATTTATTCACCGTGTCCATTCAATTTATAGCAGTTCTCTCTCGAATGCTTAGTTCTGCCATTTTTGGCACATTTGGCTCTGTGCGGACCTGTCTTTGCCAAAATCTAATTACCTCTTTTCCCCATCATTATGAAACAAATGTTTTTGGATAATTCAAATCGGTTGATCCATACGCCAGAAATCGTCGACAAAATATTGTTTCCACACATACACACACATCTATTTTTGCTGAGGTATGCTAAAATGTTCAAAAACCTCTGAAAAGTTAAGATGTGTGAAAATTTTCATTTTCGATTTTTGGCCCATTACTATAAATTACCCTATGGGAAGTTAATAAGATTAAGCCCTGCTTGCTCTGCTTGCCCTGCTTGCCCCTTTGCCGTACCATTTACCCCGCTTACGGGGACAAACTTTTGAAAAAACAGCAAAAAAACACATTTCTAGAATGATCAATTAGCTGAAGCGGAGTTTTACTGAACGTAGTCAGGTAGTCAAATTTTGAAAAATATACAGCAAGAATAAAGCGATTTCAAGAAAATTTAATAATTATGTTAAATTTTATTAATTTTTTTCAAATCGCTATTCTATTAGCGATTATTATCATCCACCGACTTTCCCACTACGATTTGGAAGCCGAATCGCGTGCATCCGACCGCGGAAAATGAAGAGATCTCTGCATCGAGCATAAAGCGCCTTGCGACTCCTTCAGTAATCTTCGAATGTTATATACGTTCGCATTGTGGAAAACATAGGAAAATCTGAGAAAACGTTATTTGCGATATCGTATATCAAGCAGTTTTTGCGATTTTGCTGCAAATATTGCGCTCGCCGTCTAACAAGAACATAGCGGTTGGTGGAATGAGGTTGAGAAAAAAAATATGAACAATGCAGATATTTTTTAAACTATTATTAAATAATTATAATGAGATATTAAAGGAGAAGCAGCAAACACCACGTACATATGCTGTAACATTCAACAGATATGTTTCAACATTATCTGTGAAATAATTCTTAATAATCTTAAATATTTTATGAAATTATATAACCATTTTTAAAGATATTATAAAAAATTTACATGGTAAAATTGAACAAGGAGTAACATTGATAAATTTCTCTTTCAAGGTAATATCATTACACAAATTGAATAATATAATAATCAAGTTCTCGGATAACAATCTATGTTTAAAGCAGAATTATAATATTCTCGTCTCATTAGGTTCAAGATCACAATGGCAACACAGTGACATAAAGCTTCGACTCATTGAGGTGATACCTAGAAACGTTTCACATGTTCTGTATAGTTTCAAAGAGCTTTGCTAATTATAGTAAATATTATTATTCAGTTCAAGATAACGAGTTAGCTTACCATAGCCACCATAATCCCTATCAAATACCTCGGAAACCAATACGAGCAAAAGCTCCAAACTCGTATATGTGTAAGGCTATGCGATGGATTAATCAAATGCAATTAATACTGGATGAGAACATTGTTATGTTGCAAATTTGAATAGAAAGCTGGATAGAAACGCAAGTGTAATGCATGAGCTTGATCTATTTAATTTTAGGTTCTATTTTCATCGGATAATATTACCTAAAAACAAAAATTTTTCAACAACTACTAGCTTAAATTTTATTTTCCATTTCGTGCCAACTCTACAGTTATAAATTTTCATGAGACCCAAAAGTACAATTGCGGAGCATTCTTATCGTTCGTTCCGTACTAAACATTTTTCCTCTAAACTCCTGTTAGCTCATTACGAAAACGTCGGACGAAGTTTGCACGAATTTGAATAAAACTTCATAGTTGTAAAATATTTCAGACTTTCGGTGACTGAAGATAAGAACAAGAAAACTTTACATTTTGTATATTCTTTTCTCCGACGACATTTTCTCTTGCCGCAATGTAAAACAATTGTATATCATTTTGGTACGGAAAAAGAAACTCGGGTGCTTAACGATGTTACTGAACGATATCAAATCAAATCTCGAAGAGACGAAGAAAGTGAATTACCTCAATATTTCATACAGTAAATAATGTAATATTTTTCTTTATTTTTGTTTTTGGGCAAATATACAGAGTTGTTGAATCAAATCACTCGCAGGACGAAGAAACGAAATTTAATTCAATAATACATATGAGAATACACAGGCTTGAAGAAATGCTTGAATTTTGTAATTTTGTTAAAAACCATTCCATTTGTTTTGTTGTAAGAAAACAAATTTGATTTACATAAATATTCCAAACAATAATTAATAAAAATTTGACTTTAGAATATGAAAGAAATAAAAGTTTTTTATATGGCGATATACGACAAATAACGCTTAAAAATGTAAATTAATTAGTTATCTAACATTATCAGATTATATTGTATATTAGATATTTTTATAACTTGAAGTCTACAGCATATAAACGATAGTTATGTTTTAATTGATCGAAAATATTTTTAAACAGTATCTTTGTAATAACTTTTGAATTTTTAAAATGGGTCCTGGTTTTCCGGCGAAAACGTTGACAAAAATTTTTATAATTATCTGCTAATTACTCACAAAAAATCCGAGGGGATTGACAAAAATCGGTAAATTTGTTGTTCAATGGAAGATGACGAAAGGTCAAATTTTGGTTTATGCACATACACGCACCAACTAATTTCAGTATTTCGATTCAAAATGATTTGAAACGTTGAAAAAACAAAATTAGATAACATGACTTTCAGGCATTATTTTTTCGTATAGATCTAATTGTGCATCGTAGTGTTTACAATTGTGTATAGGCAGAAAAACCCCAAATTCCGTTTAGAAATTTAAATCCATAGCCACCATTTTTTGTATGGATCAATTTTTTTTGTAGTATTTACAATTGTATTCTGCCATTGAATGAACGATCCCGATGTTCTGCGTTATGCAGAAATAATCCAGCGGCTTAACTTTTCGCCGCGCCAGCAACTGTATCGCTTCTGAACGCTGCCATACAAAGAGGAAAAAGCCGACATCGATATAGACTTTTCTATACAACGCATAATATTTTTCCAATATATTGTACGTGCTATAGAACTTTTTAAATAAAAAATAAGCATTGAAGCAGAAGAAATATATATACAATATGCAAACTTATCCAATTCACTTATGCGAAAATCCGCAAGGGAAATCTGGGTTAAGTGAAACA
>NW_020537758.1:28988839-29041284 GCF_003426905.1 Ctenocephalides felis | reverse complement strand
CAATCAACAAAAAAACATTGGTCCAAAACGAACCGGATGCGTCACCAGTGCGAAGAAAATAATTAAAATCTTAAATCTAAATCAAAAATTAAATAAATAAAGTGAAAGTTCTAAACAAGACAGGAAGTTCTAACTTTGGCGCTACACCTACGAGCGAGCACAGCAAGCAGCGAGTATATCAGGTTAGTCAAGCATTCCTTCCTATCAATCTTTCCTTATTTTAATATTTAGAGTTTTAATTCAATCTGTGTCAAAATGGAATCATTAAATAAACTCAAAATGAAAACAGCGAGTTACTAAAACACGTTTAACAAAATACGAAAAAGTGTGCAGGCAAATGTCGGAACTACCTGCTTGCGACTTAAATATTGCAGACATAAAACGCCTTATCGATGATGTGAAGCCTTTGTTTGAAATCTTTGAAAATACCGTAATTAGTATAACAGCATTACTAGAAGACGAAAGTCAAATTAATAATTTAATAGAAATAGAGTTAGATGAATTTTTTGAAAAACATAATAATTGTTTATCAACTTTACTTAAACTTAGTCAGGCAGCATCAAGTAAGTCAGATACTAGTTCGAATAGTAATTCCAATGACACCACTATAACAAATAATTCGAACAACATAAAACTACCTCAAATCAATTTACCTCAGTTTGACGGCTCTTACTTAAATTGGCTACAATTTTATGATTCGTTTTCTTCTTTAATTCATAATGATTGTAACATCGGTAATTCTCAAAAATTTTATTATTTAAAATCATGCGTAAAAGGAGAGGCGGCAAGCCTTATAGAATCTCTACCGGCAACTGCCGATAATTATATAATTGCGTGGGATTTACTAAAAACGCGTTTCGAAATAAGAAAATAATCGTAAACAATCACATTAAAAAATTATTTGATCACCCGCCAATGCATAACGAATCAGGTAAAGACCTTCGTAATCTAATAGACGCGTTTAATAAACATTTAAGATGCTTAAAAATGTTACAACAACCCGTCGATCAATGGGACGCGTTATTAAATTATCTTGTAATTTCTAAAATTGATAAGAAAACTCATCAAGAGTGGGAGATGTTAATGAATAAAGGCTCTGAACTAGTTACATTTTCCGAACTTAGCAATTTTTTAAATCAACGCTGCACAATATTAGAAGCAATTAATCCGACTGAAACAAGAATCGGAAACTCTAGTAAATTTAAAGATATAAAACCTAATTACCAAAACATACAAAGTCTTACGCTACATCCACTAATCACAAAAATATTTGCCCAATTTGCAAAGAGCCATTTCATTCACCGTTCAAATGTCAAGGTTTTCGGACACTATCTCCAGAAGATAGAGTAAGCAAAGTAAATCAATTAAAACTATGCACGAATTGCTTACGTTACAATCACAACAGCGATCAATGTACTTCTTTAAATCGTTGTGCCTTTTGTAATTCAAATCATCATAGTCTTCTGCATATAGACTCAAGCCAATTACCAGCTGTTAATAATGCACCACAAAATGTTTCGTGCCATACCGAAAATGATTCAAGTCAAATCATCTTATCTACCGCAGTAATTAACGTATTAGATAGCAATAATAGATATAGAGCATGTAGAGTATTATTAGATTCGGGATCACAATCCAATTTCATCACGGAGAATTTGCTAATGAGCTCGGTTTACATAAACAATCAATAAATATGTCAGTCCGGGGAATAAATCAAAATTCAACGGAAATTAAGTCAAAAACAACAATTACTTTAAAATCGTGCATTAATAACTTTTCATTAGATCTATCCTGCTTTATCTTAAATAATATAACAAATAATTTGCCGATGGTGTCATTCAATAAAAATATTTTAAATATCCCAAATTATATAAAATTAGCGGATCCCACATTTAATAAAAGCAATAAAATCGATATTTTAATAGGTTCGGAAATATTTTGGAATATATTTTGTAAAGGATATATTCATCTAGGAAAAAATAGACCTATTTTGCAAAATACACAGTTCGGGTGGGTTATTGCTGGCAGCGTACCTCTCAACAATTCCAGTTCTTTTACGATATGTCATCATACGGCTAATTTAGAAAATCAAGTTCAAAAATTCTGGGAACTGGAAGCGTGTAGCGATATACAACATTTTACCGAATCAGAAAAACAATGCGAACAGCATTTTGTTGCCAATACAACGCGGGCAAACGACGGGAGATTTATAGTTAAAATTCCGTTTACAGACAATATAAAAAAAATAGGGAATAGTAAGCAAATCGCGTTTAAACGTTTTATTTCACTTGAAAACCGTTTACGAACAAACAAAAATCTATTTAACGAATACAAAAATTTCATGAATACTTATATAACACTAGGGCACATGAGCGAAGTCAACGAATCTTCCGAACCCGCGACGTGTTTCTATTTGCCTCACCACGGGGTGTAAAACCAGACAGTTTAACAACGAAATTGCGTGTAGTGTTCGATGCATCTTGCAAAACCGATGCAGGCCTGTCGTTGAATGAACTACAACTTGTTGGACCCACAATTCAAAACAATATTTTCTCTATTATACTAAGATTCAGAAGACATGCGTTTGTACTTACAGCTGATATAGAAAAAATGTACAGACAAGTTTTGGTTCACGAAAACGACAGAAAAATGCAAAGAATATTCTGGAGGGACAATCCTAGCAGCAAATTAAAAATTTATCAATTAAATACAGTAACATACGGACAGCTCTGCGCCGTTTTTAGCCATACGCTGTTTGGAGCAGTTAGCCAGAGAAAACATAACTAACTATACAAAGGAATGCGAAATTCTCAGAAATGATTTCTACGTTGACGATTTATTAACTGGAACTGATAACATATCCGAATTATTCACTATTAAAAATAACCTTTGTAATATTTTACAACAAGCTAAATTCAATCTATATAAATTTAATTCTAATTATTCAAAACTTTTAAATGCAGATAATCCAACTTTAAACATCGGTGAACAAACTATTAAAACTTTAGGTATATCTTGGAATTCGGTAACAGACAGTTTTGAATTTGACTACAAAAATATAAGAATAAATCAAATAGTTAGTAAAAGATCCATTTTATCGGCAACAGCGCAAATGTATGATCCTATGGGCTTTTTATCTCCAATTATCGTCATACCAAAACTAATAATTCAAAGCCTATGGCGATTAAACTTATCATGGGACGAGCCCATTCCTTCGGAACTAGAAAATAAATGGAAACAGTTTTGTTTCGAAATAAAATCTATTAAAAACTTGAAAATTGAAAGACATATATTTTGTAATAATCGTATAAACACAGAATTACATGGCTTTGCTGACGCATCAGAGCAAGCTTACGGCGCGTGTATATATGTACGGTCTATTAACAAATATTCTGAAATCAAAATCAAACTAATAGCGGCAAGATCTCGAGTAGCACCATTAAAAAATATTACACTCCCCCGTCTCGAGCTTTGTGCGGCACAACTGCTAGCAAATCTTGCGCAAATAACTAAACGTGCATTAAATATCGCGTTTGACAAAGAATTCTATTGGAGCGATTCCACAATCACTCTTTCGTGGATAAGATCTCCATCTATAAATGGAAAACCTTCGTTGCCAATAGAGTTTCTGATATTCAAACAAAAACCGACGCAAATAACTGGCTACATGTCCGATCGGAAGACAATCCAGCGGACCTCATATCACGCGGGTGCTATACACATGATTTATTGAATTCATCCTTGTGGTGGGCAGGCCCATCTTGGCTACAAAATCTAACTGAAACACAGCGACGTGCAACTGACAATATTTCAATTCCTGAAACTGATGTCGAAAGTCGAATCACAAGTTTGACTTGTACAAAAATTAACAATAACGAACATTTTTTCTTATACTCTTCCCTTATTAAACTCGTGCGCGTAACTGCTTTTTGTTATCGATTTTTACAAAATTTAAAACTAAAGAAGAAGAAAAAAAGAACTACTGTATGGCCCACTCACGGTCGATGAATTCAATAATTCACTAAACAAGTTAATAAAAATATCACAATATGAAATATTCAAACAAGACATAGATATAGTCGCGCGTGGGGAAGCATTACACAAATCGTCGAAATTAAAATCATTAACACCGTTTTTAGACAAAAATGGAATATTGCGCGTCGGCGGTAGGATAAAGAATTCAAATTTACC
The DNA here is from genome assembly GCF_003426905.1 of Ctenocephalides felis. Taxonomy (NCBI): domain Eukaryota; kingdom Metazoa; phylum Arthropoda; class Insecta; order Siphonaptera; family Pulicidae; genus Ctenocephalides; species Ctenocephalides felis. Next base: position 29,037,093 of record NW_020537758.1, on the reverse strand, counting down.
GTATGATAAATGCCATCCGATAATACTACCAAAAAATCATCAATTGACTATTCTAATAACTAGGCATGAGCATTTAAAACTGTATCATTGCGGAGCACAGATGTTATTAAATGCGTTGCGTAATACTTATTGGCCTATCGGAGGCAGAAACCTGACAAGATCGATCGTGAAAAAATGCGTAACATGTTTTAAGGTAAAACCCACATTTATTAATCCAGTAATGGGCAATTTGCCTAAATATCGCGTTACACCGCAGTCACCTTTCTTTATATGCGGAGTAGATTACGGAGGTCCTATCTTATTAAGAGATCGTCAAACAAGAGGATACAAAAAATTTAAGGCTTACATATGTTTGTTCGTGTGCCTTGTTACAAAAGCAATACATATCGAATTAGTATCTGATTTAACTACGAATAGTTTTTTAGCCACTTTTAAACGATTTATGGCGCGACGCGGAAAACCTCGCGAAATCTATTCCGATAATGGAACAAATTTTATAGGCGCAGCATCAGGATTAAAGGAGCTTTATAAATTTTTGCAAACAAAAATCAAATCAAAATAAGATTGTTAATGATATGACCAACGAAGGCGTGTCATGGAAGCACATTCCACCAAACTCTCCTCATTTTGGAGGAATTTGGGAGGCGGGCATAAAGTCGTGCAAGGCTCATTTAAAGCGAGTATTGGGTAATGCTATTTTAACTTTTGAAGATTTTTATACGGTTTTGACACAGATCGAAGCAATATTAAACTCGAGACCAATCTCTCCCTTAAGCTCCGATCCCAATGACTATGATCCCTTAACTCCTGGTCACTTTCTTATTGGAAAATCCTTAACATCTACTCCCGATCCATCAGTGCTTGAAACCCTTGATAACAGGCTTTCTCGGTATCAACGACTACAGAAACTTGTGCAACATTTTTGGAAGCGTTGGCACAAAGAATACGTATCGGAGCTGCAGGCAAGAACAAAATGGCAAGTTCAACCATCGCAACCAGCTGAGGTAGGAGATATGGTAGTGGTCAGAGAAGACAATTTACCTCCACTACACTGGCGATTGGGGCGTATTCTTGACACACATCCAGGAGATGATGGAATTGTGCGTGTTGTGACAATCAAGACACAAAATGGTGTACTCAAACGTGCAATTAATCGAATTTGTGTGTTACCAAAACAATAGACAATATAAATCAAACCAAAAGACTGTTATTAACTCAAAGTGTTAAACTATAATTCTAATTTTGAAATCATATACCCTATATTATTTCAAGGGGGGGAGAATGTTCACGCCAAATTAGACGTGACAACGCTGCACTCATATTTTTCTAAGAAAATATTACATTTGCAACGACGCATAGGCAATTCGCATCTCAAGATTTACCTAAAAAGGGTCCTGCTAAATACCTGAAGCCGGCACTAACAATATAGTCTTAACCCGGTCGCCAAGCTATCCACATTCAAATATTCCAATATTATATCAATACTAAAACTTTATCACAAACAGTGTAAATTATATTCTATAAATAAATAAGTGTAAATCTATTTGTTATCAATCAATATTTACATTTAAAACGGTTGATAGAGCCACTAATTCTATCTGGTCCTTGAGCTTACAATTCAACAAAAAACACTTATTTTTAATTGTAAAGGTATTTTTTACGTAATAATAGTACATATTCAACCAATACAAAATCATAATTTATTGGTTACAGTTATGACAGAGCTAATACGAATAATTTTGATATGTTTAAAATTTCGTCAGGAATATTTAGCAGCAGCGTTGTAGTAATTATTTTTTTATTTTTCTTTCTAAAACGGTTTTTTTTCAATTATCTATTTACCCCACCCCAACAATTTTATTATATAGAGGTTATATAATAAAAAATAAAAAAACTGTATTTATTGCCGATACTTAAAAATTCTGTTAGGTCTCAAAACTAACGACAGTGCTCACAACCCAAACCTTTAGTTCCGTTCTAGATATATATATCTATATATATTATATATATATAATATATATATATATATATATAATATGTTAAGTTAATACAGATTTTATATATATATATATATATATAATAATATATAAATCAGATCAGCTTAAACATGAAATTTAAATTCACCATTTCATTCAAAGTACTTCTGTTAGAAAAATGAATATTCCTTAATATATAATTATTGAATATTATTGTGTATACATTCATTTGCATAAGCGAATAAATTCGCTAGTTATTATACAAAACATAAATTTTACTTAATTGTTATGAATTATACGTTATAAAATGTTTTTCTTGCAGTTTTGCATCACTTAATGACCTGGAATTGTAGTAATGTTTTAAATACCAAATTAGTTAATTTTGAGTGGAAAGAGTATATTCCTGCACTAGTGAAGCATCATCATGAAACTTTTTTTTTTTCTGGTTAATATAATTCAATAATAATAAAAATGGCTCATTAATATAATACTTTTAATTTTATATTTTTTATTTATATTTTTTTTAAATATATCTATTTATATAACATCTTGAATTTTTTCGAGAAAAATTTGATATACGTTTATGTGAGAATTATTGGTATAAATTTATGTATCAATGAGCCTTGAGGCTCAATGCCATATACTACTAGTTCGAACTTTTTATTTATTCATTATTTCAAAACATTTGGTCAACATTGTGAAGTGTTTATGTCGACCCCGGGCGCTTTCGATGGATTCTTTATGGAAGTCATTTGAAGCCAGGGACGCCCCCATGGTGCCAAATGCAAGCGCGATTTATTCACTGACCGACCAAATCGTGTATTTCATATTACGTGACATAACTGCTGAGTTTTCCCGTTTAAGACAAATTGGAAATTCAAACGATAATTGAAAGGGGATTCAAATAAAAAAGTTATGCTGACTTATTCTTATGCTGAGTTCTTGTATTTAGTTAATAATAGGGTGGAGTGGGGCTTAAAGGTCCACGGGTGAGAAGGTCCACCACCGATATCTCAAGAACAAGTAAAGAACTTTTTAACAACAATTTCTATTGTTGATTTCTATTCTATTTGAAAGTAGAGGGTAAAAGATGTATAACCAGCCATTACTTCGATTCTTACAACCGCGCTGATGGGGGATAAACGGAAATGCTTGAAAATCTATAACAAAAGTATTTTCTTTCATTTTTAGTTTCTTTGGTTGTGAGCACTATGATTCAATCTTCAATTGTTTTATAAGATGCATTATTAATTTTAAGTTAGATAAATTTCATATAAACTTTATAAAAACTTACATCTAGGTGGGGTAAAAAGGGCCAACTGAAATTTTACCTTGCCATAGATGTAAAAAATAAAAAATAGTAAATAAAAAGTAAATTATGTTAAATAAAGCAATTTCACAAGAGATAAACTAAATAAATAGTTATTCCAACAATGCTGATGAAATGTATCTATTATTTCATCAAATCCCTTTAAATTTAAAAATACAACTGTAAAAAACGGGCTTTTCACTGATCATAGTCAGATAGTTGTTTGATTTATGCTATTTGTTGTGATATAGTTGATTTGGTTTTCACAATATAAAAGCTCAGGGTCAAGTTGGACTTTTGTGCCCCGTTCGACCCTATATTGTTTTTAATATTTAGAAATAGCCCAATTCGATTGAATTTTATTTGCTTGTGTCGCTTTTTCATCATTATCAATAATGATAAATCATTATCAGTAAATTTACATTTCTATATAATCTTTCTGTGACTTTGTATAATTACGAAAAAATATACATCCGATTCTTCATTTCATTCAATACACTTATTTGTCAATAGCTACGAGTATAAGCTTAATTGAACAAATACTCATCCAAGGATAAATCCTCTTCGACATTCCATGCATCATATGATGAAAATCCCGACTTAAAATGAAGCTTTTACTCTTCATCTAATTCATCATAACTAAAACTACCTTTAAAGTAGATAAATTACATCTTAGTATCCGGGATCAAATACCTATTCGTAAATTATATGAATATGCACCAACAATGCTCGACGTGCAGTAGAACTTTCTAGATAATCTTTTCCATTGTGTCTAATAATGATTATCTCATCGACCATCGTAATATGGATCTTTAAAAAAGAATCTTACGGATGACTTAACTCATTCATTCACAATGGTCATTTACAATATTAGTATATTTAAAAATATATTTGTGTATCAACAATGCGAAGAATAGGTATGAGATCGACCACAAATGGAGGAATAAATACAAATGTATTTATACTGTATAAAAGAGATTTTGTGTCACGTTGTTCGTTCATGCTTATAGCTTTCAGTAAAATTATTTATTGGAAACATTTTTGTAATAAATAATACTTATGAATAAAAAATCATAATCATTATAGTAAGTAACGTATACGTATAAATAAACATTGCTTATTTTTAGTATTGCAACAGTATAATGGTAACAATTTAACGAAAGCTCTTGGTCGCACTTAAAAGCTCATAATTTTCAAACAACGAGAGAATTTTTTTTCTCTTTTTTTCAGGACAGTTACAATCAATATTGTCACGTTTTGGCTTGACGTTGAGTTCTTGGACACCCTGCATATATATATTTATGCATATGATCTATCCAAGAACACGTTTATGACTATAGGTACACAGTACAAGAATCATTATATCTTTATTCTATTGTACACGTATAACGATCTCTATCGGATTCTAAGTTATGACATCACGAACATGACTAACCACATTCTCTCAATATTATTATTAGAAATCAAATTACAGCGATGAATCTAACAGTAATTTACCTATCAAATAGTTGGAAAGGTTTTATTAGATGGATTTATTGAATCTCTCGTTGCAAATTATGAAATTTATCAAGTTTTTCCAGTTCTTGAACCTCCGCTCGTTTGAGAAAGTTCAAGTGAAGTAAAATTGAATAGGTTTGTTGACGTAATTTATGTTTAGTATTGTAAGATATAATTTAATCTTTGCTTATAGCATTAGTGTAGTTTTCGATCAAAACTAAAGCAGAAAATCTTATAAAATTCTAGAAATTATAAATAAGTTAAAAATTGTCAATCGAGGTTAAATTCTAAGATCAATTTAGTTAATGTTATTATATTGATAATGTTCTTTGCAAACTCAAAATATTGCTTGTTTACTACTTCAACTTTATCTACTTGATTTTTGTGAGAACTTGATTTTTTTAGTCAAAACTGAAGATTTTAAAACTTTTTTAAGATCTTAAATCAGCTACAACATACATACATTCAAGTTGCAAAACTTATTTTTACATTTCAGTTTAGTTAATATTTTCATATATTTTTGAACATTTGTTAGTTATTATTAACTTAATAGATAACAGTGGATAATAATAAATTGTTTTCGAATAAGTTTGTTCATTCCAGATTTGTTTATTTTATGTTTTTCGACGTTTCAAATGATTCTGAATCGTTTGACACCACCAAAATTGAAAATTTGTATGTGTATGGGTGTGTGAGTATATGAGCCAAAATTTGACTTTCTCAACATTTTCTCAAATTCGTCAACACCAATTTAAATTAAATCAAAAGCTATTCAATAAAATTCGTTAAGGACTCGCGATTTGTTTTGCGATCAGCCCTGTCGTTTCTTTAGAATTAGCTGAAAATGCAAAAGTATCGAGAAGTTTACGCCAGTAAGTCACCTTAAGACAGATGACATGTACACCTACTTCTTGAAACGTCAAGAACGATTAACTTAAAGTTAATAATATTTGCAAATTATTTTCATCACAATAAGTTATAAATTTTAAACTATTTATTTTTCAATAATTACAAATTATTTGATCGTAAATGAACAAATGAGCAAATTATGATAAGTATTAATAACATCGGCGATATGTATTTATAAATATTTTAAGTTACGTTGAAATATTCACTTTTGCACAGTAAACTATAAAATTTCTTTTCATGTATAATGGTTCAGTTAGCTGCAATCGGAATCCTGGAATTTTTTCCGATGAACCGAATTCAGCTCTGCGATTCGAACGCGCCTCTATTGGGTGGTCGCACTCCTTCTTTTAATTCCACTGACGTGACTTTTATTCGTTTTAATTTTGTTCCTTATACACAACCGACTGTACGCGTCGTGATTATTGTGAACATTTTTATATGATTGATGAAATTCTACATCTCACCATACAAGTTCAACATAGAAAGAATTTGTTGTATTACAATGGTAATTACTGTTTGATGGATACAATACACACAAACACTTGTTGATACTGCCAGACGGAGGTAACGAAATATTGTTGGGTGGTGCTACTAATGGTTTTACTAAAGAAAATTTTTAGTCGCATTTAAATACTTTATTGTAAGCAAACGGTAATTCATATTATGTTTATAATAGGTTATTTTCATTGTTTTTCTAACAAAATAGTTATTTACTTTTTTTATAATTTATATATTAATTACGTTTTCAATAATTCACTAATATCAATTTACACATTCTTGAAGATAATTGATCTTTTTTTTTCAATTTTGTAATAATGATCGCTTAGTTTTAATGCCAAGATAATATTTGAAAATAAAATCGAAGTATTTTTAAGTTAATCTTTTATGGTGTTCAGATATACAGATCCTTGTCTCACTTCTTGCAATTTTGTGTGTAATTTGGTTCTTAATTCCAATACATTTTTTTTGTCTTGACTGATATTATTATAACTCAATTTTTTGCAAAAATAATGAAAATTTACCACAATAATCGAAAAATGGTCACAGTTTTGCCTAAGCTCTAGGTTGCACTTAAAATATGTTTATTCATGATAGTTATCATGAATACTACCACCCTGTTTTGATTTGACGTTGAGATTTGCGTCACATTGTATATAGTGTACATATATACTAAATCAATTATTTCAATGTAATTCTTTCCGTGAATAATCGATTTCAAATGATTTGTTTACAAAATCCTCAAAAAATTCCTTCGCATGTCTGTTATTTTAAACACTTGTACCTTCCTATATACCCTTAGGGTCTATCGTTAGGCAATATTGAGAACAACTATACATAATAAGAAATGGCAATATATTTGGCTCCGTGGCTAATTCTTTTGCACCTTAATTATTTAGAACATCTTCCACATTTCTCGCCCGTATACAAGACGCACGGACTTTTTATACACGTTCTCTTTCGTAACTGAAAACTTTCCTCCTCCAATTCCCAGGTGGGCTGGAGCAGTTCTGAAACTTTGAGTATGTAGGGTTTATTTAGAATTAATTATACCACTTGACTAAATTTGATGATAATAGTCTTGCAATAATATTTACTTTGACATGAGATTAATTTAATATGAACTAATTGCAAAACAGATTTGCTTCATGACATTGATATTTTTTGTATTATTATGAACAATACATAAAATAACTATTTCTTCTTAAATTAAATCATATAGGTTGAGTAAAAATTTAAAACAATAAAAATATACGCACAAATATCTTACGAAATAAGTTTTGTGTAATATCGTTAATTAACTTTATCATTCACTTCAATTTTCATTTAAATTGTTATTGTAAATTATTTGAAAGTTGTAAATATAAAATAACTGAAAAATTTGTATCGCCTAACGTAATCCAGCAGTAAATAATACCTTTCGACTTTCAGAACCATAGCAGACCACCAAAGATTTTTCGTTTAAAAACCGTATCTAATTCGAGCTTCGAGTTGAAGAAGTTGTTAGAAAAACGAAAAATGTTGTCACATTTACATCATTAAGAGTGTAATATATTATTTAAGTAATTTAACAAAAACATTTTTGCATTTCGCCGTGACTAAACGTCGAGGTGGCATTGGCAGAAAAGGGAACCGAAACCCTAAAAAAAAAAAAACAAATCATTTGCGAAAACACATCGGTAACATGTGCAGATAATAACAAGCAATAAACTGAATGATTTTTTTCTTTACAAATCCGTGCATTCAATACTCTTGTAAGGATCATAAACACATAGAAATGGAACGTGCATGGATATTATATGTAAGAGCCCATACCTGAGCGGTATGTATATTAGGCACCCTAAATATAAATAAATTAAAACCTGTGAAGTTAACAGCTTTGAAATGATTTCGTGATATTTATTTGGTTTTGTATCTTTGGGAATGAGTTAATTAGGCAGGCGTTGCGGTATTTAGGCCACACAGACGTTAAGCGCTCGCGATACAGGAATTTCTGGTAAGAAATATTAACAACTGTGACCGGCCAAAGACGTTTGATATCGCCAGATATAAATATTTTAATTATATTATGCATATGGAGTTTTGTGTCAATAAAACTTGTTTTCGATGGTGCCTCGGTTCGTTAATGCGGCGTTTGTTAATGCGGATCGAATCGCATTTAAGTTTTTCTCCAGAAGGACTTCCAAACCAAAATAAATTTTCAAGCAAATTGTGGCGTATTATCTGATCTTATTATATTAATATCTTTGTGCTTCGATAACACTTTGATCCACATCAATATTTATTTGCAGGAGCATGCGATTCGGACAAAAACAAACGGAATGAATTGAATGTAAAAAAAGTGGCCACGGTCCGCTTCCTTCTAAATCTAATTAATTCCGGACTACTATTTTAGATGGCGCTAAATGATAAGATTAAAGCGTTCTGTTCTACAAAACAGATCCTAGAGATAACGCGTCCTCCTAATGGCGTATTAATTTTGAAATATTAACACAGATATTAATGGTGATTTTGAAGCCTCTCGAGAAGGTGCTGCAGGTAGGCACTAGACTAAAAGTATATACATATACTTCATTACGAAGAAGTGTTAATCCTATACCGGACGACACAGAGGCGTGCATTTTGTGGGGTCGATTTGATCTCATCCAGCAGATAATAGAGTTGAGAATTAAAGTAATAGTATTACTTCCAGTTATGCATAATTTGATGATATTATTATTAGAATTATTCAACGATTGGAATATTATCGTTTATATACTATTTAAAACTGTCTAATCATTCTAAAATATTTTAGATATTATCTTCCATGTGGGAAATATTATGATCGAGTTCACATTGATAAACCATTTAGGTGATTTTTGCATTGACCAAGTCATAGACATTTTAATAATTGATACATCTTATATTTTCACTTAAATTCTTAATTTCAAAGATCTTTTCGATTTAAACTAATAGTTTATAAATTCTGACAAAATTAAAGTGTGTTTTTTAAATATGTGTCAAATTTGTTAAAAATAAAAAAACCCTGGAGTATTTCTGAATCTGGTTAACCAAATCAATTCAACTAAATGGAATTCGTTCTCTAATTTCGATGTAATTTCAATAGTAATGAAATACTAACTTCGTGGTAACACATACTTACAATTTGTAGAACGCTTAGGTAAATCGTGCAATAATTGAAATATGAACGTGAGTTAAATCCATCAGCATGTTTCGTCCGATATTTTGGATTTCATGATGTGTCTACGGTTGTTGTAAATGTAGTATTTTATGTAAATATAGTATAATACGGATGGAAGTTAATATAGAACGTTGCGAAGCATTCTTCTGCTTCAAGGCGACTAATTATAAGATTAGAACCCAAATAATTAAATATTATTTTGTTAAAATAGTGATGCATTTCTCGCCACCTCACTGTATCCCCAGCAACGCCGGCGTAGCCCTGTCGGCCTCGTCAGCCGCGTCAGCCCCGTCCTCTTCGGGTTCTGGTGGAGAGCGCGACCGCTTACTTCGCGATGTCAGAAGTGATCCGTCATTGTGCCTTCGTCTCTGTATTAGCACTAATTAAGATGGACTAGGCTTGGATATTGGGCGTGTTCTTAACTCAATAATCATAAGAATGTTTCACACGGCCGCGTGTGTGATTAAGCGCATTTAAATGCTTCTTTTCTCATCTTGTTCTTTAGCTCACGGATGATCGCGGGTGAGAGGCGAGTTTGCATGGCAAGCGAGAGACAGATATTGTTAAAGTATTACGTTGGAATGTGCCTCTTGTAAATTATTTTACTAAAATATATTTTTGTAGTCTTTTTACATCCACGGAAGGATTTCAGTCTGGGGAAGAAATTCCATTCTTTACATACATTATTTCCTACTGGCTTCTACATTTGATAAATTTTTAACTAAATCATTAATTGTTTCTAAATTTCCTGTTTGTCAAGTTGTAATAGTTAATAAAATATAAAATAATTGAGTATAATTGGATCTTCAACATTTTTCTTGTAAAATTCCTGTTTCCATTGGCTAGAATTTTGTTTCCATTTTCTTTATTTCCATTGGGGCAAAATCTTGCTTTTTCAATAACCCACTATTTTATTCATTTAAATTAATTGGTAATACCTGATATAGTTGCAGACTATATAGTATATTCATTCCTTTTATTTGGCATTTTTTATTCCAGCGATATGATTGTTATGAAAAAAGTTCGCTAATATACTACATGTTTAATATAACTATTTGTATTAATTTTATATGATGTTCATATTAAAATTAAGCTTGATAGATCATAATTAATTAATACATTAATATCACAACTTTATTTGTTTGCATTAGAAGCATATATTTATCACAGAAAAAAATTAATTTGAAAAATGTCGACAAGAAAAAAATAAACTCCATAAAACCTGAAATTTATTGCATTTCGTGCGGTCGAAATTCTAGTTTCAGTGTCGAAATAATTTATAAAAATTAATGACGCTAAATATCTTAAATCTATATTTATGTTTACCACAAAATAAATTCTCATAACACACATTGTATGCGAGGGACATACAAACGTAGAACGATTTTAAAAAGATCAGGCAACCGAATAAAAAACTATCGACTATTAAGTTCAAATTATAAACAACATGTCTTCTGTATTTTTCTCGCGGTAATTTTTTTCTGTATTTGAGCGACTAACATTTCTAAAATATTTTTTTCGTTTCGGACCTCACACTTCGTATATGCTATTACCGCCTACCGACACATTATAAATTGGATTTTATTGGTCGGCCTCTTGTCTAATTTATGAAAATGTATCAGAGGTGTACCGCAATTTATAAGTGATATATAATATTTAAGGTGAATAAACGGAAATGTAATATTAATAAAGGTTGTTTAGAAACCAATGATTGAACATTAGTTAAAACATAGTTTCATAAGAATTAATAATAAAGAAATTGTATCAATAGTCATAAAATCTTTTGATAAAAAATATAGATCAATTTTTTAACAGTTAAAAAAAGTAACCAATTTTGAACCATTTATTGTAACTATGTTAGGGTAACTATATTTGGAAACGCACGGAATTAACGACATTTGAAAAAACTTTATTTGGCATAACTTTGATTCTATATCTATTAAATGCATTCTATTATTAATAATTCTTCATCCTTTATTGAGATTAATTAAAAGCTCAGTATGTTTGAGTTGAATATTTGGCAGTAGACTTAATTTGACTCTGGGTTTGAATAGTCTAGATATAATATAAAAAAATCAACATGTGTTCAAGTTTATTATATTACACGCGTTTCTGTTGAACTGTGTTGTTTCAATATTAATTTGCATTTTCAAACATTGATACATAATCTCAATATAATTTACTTAAATAATTTGGGATCGGATTCAAAATTTGGATTATTTATATAAATTAATAAAGTATGATTATTAGTCAGATATTTCTTTTTAGAGGCCACCTTAACTATAAAAGAATATAATATTTTACAGTTATAAGCAAACTGCTCAATTTAGAAGTTACTTTCTTAATCAAAATTAGTTATAATAAAATATTTTTTCTAAAATTGAAATGTCAGTTGATTCGAACAATTTGACTAGTTAAAGAATAAGTTTAGGTTTAAGAACAATGCGCATAGGGTCTTTTACACCTCGGAAATTTTAATCAAAATTTTCAATCAGTTAAAAAAGCTGTTACCGCATGTCATAAAATATGAACGCCACGCCTTTCAAATGATGCTCTTTCGTATAAATAAGTCAATATTTAGAAAAAATGAAAGTCAGCTTGCAAACACGATGTTTCTATCTAATATTCCTGTGCAGGGAACCGTTCTTGTGTGTTTTTGACCCAAGGTCTCCAACATTTCGTTTAACAATAGGTTGAGGTACAAAAGGAGCGCCCTAATAGAAATGTTTAAGAGAATTTAATTAAGTTATTTGTGGCGTTCGGATTTTGAAATTTGACAGGGGATATGCGATTAGTTCCCTAAGTAAGACGGACGGTTATGCTTTCACTACTACACTTACAGCGATATTAATAATATCCTTTTGAACATTCTTCATATATATATATATATATATATATATATATATATATATATATATATGCGTGTGTGTGTTGTATTTTCCTGAATTTGATGTTTACATATGTTTTAACAAATTTGTGTACTCGCCCATAATATCAATAAAAAAACCGTAAATTTATTTCAAAACTATAATTGTAGCCTTCATTCAGTGGTAAAATTTGGTAATTTTAGTGCTAAAACAGGAATATCAATAATGCATCCATATGAGAATATGCGCTACATATATAACACAATATATCGTATTTAGTGAATATATATCGTATTTAGTGAAAACTTCAGAAGTTATCACAGATAATGCTATACAGAATCAGATAATTTTTTCTAAATAAAGAGCCATATGTCCAAAAATTAAACAAGATGCGACGAAATATTCATCGGATACGAGCAATTACGTACGGGCTACGCCGTGGGCGATTTGATATGTAATTTTTAGTTAGGGAACAGGTTTTTATTGAGTTTAGCACACAAGTGTCAGATTCGTTCAGTCATTTGACTATTTAGATGTACAATAAAACCACGCTTATAGAATCGTACAGGTAAAGTATTGAAATGTCTCGGGCATTTAGTGTATAATAAAATATTGTTTCACAACAATAAAAATCACAGACAAAAGCTGCAGTGTGTAAACAAAATGAAATGACATACACTGGAGGTATTTTTATTATATTTACATGGGGATGGGCCCGCATCTTTTTGGGACTTCTCCATTTTCCCAGAAGAATAATTATCTCATTTTATATATTCATGTTAATTTAGACTTCAAATTCTTATAAACGCGCATTCCATTAGCTATTTGTTTACATTAGAATGCAAAGTTCACAACTATTTTTTCTAAATGATTATAAATTCCATGTTATATAGTTTTTAAAATTTTCAAAAGGAATTTATTCATGTAGACATGTAATTATGAGTTATACAATGTAATGATGAACAATTGGAGTTATAGATTAATTATTATAATAAAAAAAGTATAAAATGTTCATTTAAAATTCAATGAACTACGAAAATGATACATTTCATAAATCATAAAATATATTATGAGTTTCTTGCTTCTTATTAAAAAAAGCGAAGTATATCAATTTCGTATTAATCAAATCAACTAATACAACTGGTATGTTTTCTTCTAATAATCCAGTTTGAGCTGTCGGCAACTTAAATTACGAGTATAATGGACTCGTTATAAACTATCTAAACATACATCAATTTTATAATTACATATATTTTGACTATTTTATAACGACATATAAAATAGTCAAAGACATCTATTTGCTCTCTGAAAGCAAATTACTATTTCACGTTATCATTATTATTATAGATAAAATAATTTATGGAGTAGTAAAAAGCCAACATCCCGTCAAAACACACTGTAAAAATATTACCGTAACAAATCAAATCAGATTCTTCCTGTGCCATTAGTTGAGAACTTCATCAAATAAACGTAAAAAATGAATTCGATTACTAATGGTTGTATGTTGAAATGATTTGTTAATTATCTTTAATTAACTGCTCGTTGTAAAATGTTTGATTCGTTTTTTTAAAGAAATATCCGGTGTTTTCAGTGAATTATTAAAGCCAATAGTGATATTGACATTGAATTATTTTTTGTGATAAAATGTGCATAATTATTTGAATAGTTAGTTTTTTAATGCTTTTTAACTGCGTCGAACTAGTTTTTTTCATTTTGCTCTGAAATTAAGCTAACCAAGAATCGTGTCAACCAATATATTTTTGTCTTGTAATACTTTTGCAGTATTTTATTGAATTAGTATATATATGCTTTTACTATATATATATATATATATATATATATATATATATATATATATATATATATATATATATATATATATTAAATATTATTAAAGCGTATTTTTTCATTTTTCAACTAAACAATCTTTATATTAACACTTTTTTATGAATTACATCAAGAAATAAACAATTACGTGAATTAATTTTGTGTGAGTTTTTTTGAGAAAATTGTTATAAAATGTGAATAAATATTGAAGCATCTAGTAGGTATGATATTTAAATTTTTTTTTTTTGCTTATGGGTAATGTTTTTTTTTGTAATTTTTGCATGGAACACCTCTTGCGTTAGGTCTCAATCTTATAAAGCGCCATTAACATCGGATCATAAAATACACCAGCGGTCTGATCCTATACCGCCCGCTCGCGTCGAATCTGTGGGGCAGCATGTTTATCAAATGTTCTCAAAATTTAGTATTTATATATGATACAGTACGAAATATCATTCACAATTAAAAATTATTAAACTCAATAGAAGCCTAAACAGCATCAATATATGCAAACTCCCACGTCCCTCGCATTAAGATTCAGGATGTATTTGCATTTGGTCCCTAAATTTTCAAGATTAATAGCATATATTGGTTATTTTTTGTAGTTTGTTCTAAAGTATTTGTTTTTTATATAGGGTTTCCCAAAACTCAAACCAAAATGGTGGGACAGTATTGATTGTAGCATGAAAAAAAAAATATCCCTTGTAGTTTGAAGTTTATGAGCTGGTCAAAATGTGACAATTTTGGGGTTCATTTCAATTATTTTTGTTTATTTGTAACCGTAACCGTGAATAACATTTTTAAGACGAGTCAAAAATAATGGCACAATTGCTCCAAGTTTTCAAGAATTAAGATTTTTTGTTATTTTTTTGTTAAACAATGAATTTAAATTTTGTATAGTTTTTTGGCTTTGAAAAGTCGTTTTAAAAAAAAAATCACGGGAGTACTTCAGCGATTTTTGCTGAGAATCACCATACATATATATACATATACATACATATTTCTATATATACATATATATTTCTTATATGGTTTTCTTATGGTATTTATTGTCAACAAACATTTATCAAACGTGTAAATTTCGATGTGCAGCATACTTGATGTATAAATTTTGCAGAAATATTTATATTAGCATATAGTAATCGACTTTTTTTAATAAATAAACTTAAAAAGAAATGTTTTTGTCAACAATAAGTAAGAAAGAAAAACACTAGGCACGTTGTGTAAAAATGTTTATTAACAATTATCTAAATTAATTTCCTAGTAAAATTTGTTTAATAATAAATTATACATGCTCATAAGTGTTGTATGTTGAGAATCGCTTTATTATGTATTTTGTACGATGAACCTCCGAACACTAATTGCCTGACCCTGCCGTGCCTCTATTACGATTTAATACCCCGTCCATCTATACCTCCCATTCATGTTTCCAACGCTTCAGTCTCGACCATCGACTTTGCGAAGTACTAATTATTAAATTGAGGTGTGCATAAGTAAAAAGCAAATAAATAATAAATAGTTTTGTTTGATGGAGCCTAAAATTCAAACCGGCAATGAATTTTACGCATATGTTACTACATCCGGTCTAAAGAGCGGTAATAGTTTATTTTATTGCACACCTGAACACTTGTCTGATGCGTGTGTGAAAACTGTTTATGGATTATAACACATGATTGAAACAAAGAATTATAAATATTAAGCAATTCTCATTGAAAGATTGCATTTGTGTACATCAAGATGATCAAGAATCCATGATAGATGATCTTATTTGTTATTGAAACAAGATGAGAGATAATTGTTTACTTTTTACCGATATAATAGTTATTTTTTTAAATATATTTTTTTATAATATTTGAAATATTAAGAAAAAGCTCTAATTCGATAAAATAGATAATAAAATAATTCAGCTATTCATATAAAGCAAAGTCCATAAAGGTATAAATACCCACTAATAAAAACTCATCATGGATCAAGTTTCCAATAGGACTTATGAAAATGGTGGAACGCTCGTTCGATTCGGGCTCTCCAATATATATTTAATCGCGAATCCGCACAAACCAGCACAAAGGTACAAAGAGATATAAAATGCGAGTGTTCGAGTGTGTGATGTATACATCACGCCCTCGGCGCCCCCGGACTGAGAGTGCGGACCACCCAACCGTAGCCTGAGAGGCCGCGGGTCATCATTGCGCAGAATCAAACTGGGCCGCAACGCCCATCAGACACCTTCGCTTCTTCGGATTGTGAACTTCCAAAAAGGATAAAAATAAGTGAATGTTAACAAATAAAAAAAATCCGACTGCACCGATTATCTAAATTCGCACGCTAAATTCGAATTTGTTCTTACGATATGAAGAAGTTACTGATGAATATTTCCTAGTATAATATATTAGTGTTTTTTACTACAGATACTAATAATTACTATTAGTGTTCTTCACTTGCTAAATTTTTCAAGAAGAGTTATTAAGAAATCTTTCTAAAACATTTTTTTTCTTTTATGGAATTTTCTTTTCCCTTTTCTTTCGCATTTTGTATTAGCTAAGTTAAAATTTTTCATCAGTTTATTCTTTATCCAAAAAAGACTAGAAATTCATATTACAGCCGTACCCAAGGCACACTTTTGAAACCAGATCATCGTTAGAACTAAGCCGGCAAAACTTCTTTTTGACTCTTTGAAAGCAAGCTTCTACAGATCATGTTAACGTAGAACGCCGACTGAAAGCAATAATGGAAACTTGTTCAAACCAGCATACTACATCTTTTTCCCTTATAGCCTATCTAAAAATCAGTATAGTTTAGCTATTATGATGACTGTCACTACTGTACCCTGGCACAACCAGGGAAGATTTTTTATATCATCTTTATTATTTTCACACTTCTCGACAAATGGTCTTAGGTGATCTTCACTGGTATATTAAACTATAATCTAACTAGTTTACTCATATGTTGTCAACCTAACTAATTATTGATTGAATATTTTTATAAATGCAAATGCTTCAACAATGACCATCCGAGATTAGAGACTCGATCAAATCGAGTTCAGTAACGTATTTATAATTATAATAATGGTAATAAGATAATAAATAATGATTAGAATTTCTTCAATTAAATTTTTTTCTTATTGAAAAGAATGTGGTTACTTAATAAATTTAAATTACTTGATTGTTTATACATACTTCAATAAATTTACTGCCATGATATTTATGTGCAGGGATCACCATTATGTATGTATTTAACATTTAAAACAATTTTGCTTCAACATATTATTAGCTGCATCAATCTATATTAAATCATCGAACGAAATGGCGTGAGAAATTGCAACAGAAATAATTTAGCATATAAGAAACTAATTCATTATTCATACATGAATTATAAATCAAAACATATTATAGATAATGCATATATTAACATAAGTTGTAAGGTTTCGAGACCTCACAAGTGGCCATGTTCTACCGTCGTATTGCTAGAAATACAAATTCCACCGATAATTTATACATTATTAATAATTACAAGTCATAAACTGTTCATAACTCAAACGCTAAATTAGTGATAATAACAGTATTATGTATTGGAAAAGGTTTTCAGATTTATGGCAAATATGTCTCTGAAGCATTGGTAAAACATCTTAACCCGCAGAGTAATAAATGATATTTATGACTGTCAGCACTTTCAGTCGGTCAGTCTTGTGCGCGGCTAATATATTAATAGTACCGACATAGTTTATGGTTTATATGTGCACTTGTGTTCGAAGTGATAATGCAGACTTTTGTTTAAATCTCGTGACCAGGAACGCTAAATCGGAACGATTTCTCTAATAATTTTACGCTAAAGAAATAATCACGTTGAAACAAATCCACTAACAGTAAAGCATATCTGTCGAACTTCAATAGTATATAAACACGAGTCATTTGTTTCACTGTA
This sequence comes from Ctenocephalides felis, assembly GCF_003426905.1. Lineage (NCBI taxonomy): Eukaryota > Metazoa > Arthropoda > Insecta > Siphonaptera > Pulicidae > Ctenocephalides > Ctenocephalides felis. The sequence goes on along the minus strand of NW_020537758.1, from coordinate 29,019,108 downwards.
GCGTATAGTACTAGTATGACACCGTTATTTATCGATCAGCTATCGGATTTTATCACATTAGGAATCCAATATTGAAATCGAGTAAAGTTAGAAAGCTTTAAGAAGATCTGCGTTTTCAATAATTCAGTGATTTTCATGGAATATTAAGTACGATTATGTATAAGCTTTAACGTTACAAATAATTCGACGTACTGAAATTTTTATAGCAGTTTTGAAAATTTGATCTCCATTGTTGCATCATCAAAAAAAATTACTAAATTATTTACAAAAAATAGTTAAATCCAAAGTGATTTTAGTCTATTATATAAAGGTCTTGTATCAAAAATAACTCACTATGCATACATTTTTAGAATATTTTCAAAATGTGTTTTACCTCTATCGATTATTTAAGAACTACGTTTCTATTTATACTAACTGAGAAAACGTTATAAGTAAGGTATTATGTATTAAAAAATATGGTATATTGTTTAAAAAGACACAAAGAACTTCGACAGTTTACTTGGCGTTCATCATCAGTTTTTGTAATTATTTTGTTACATATTTTAATAATGCTTCTAATTCTAATTATAATTTATTATAATTTTATTATAATTTATTATTAGTGAAATATTAAATATGCAAAACATTATTTTTTATTATATTTGTAAATCTATGTTCTTTTCACTGTATTTCAAATTTTTTATTTTATATTAAATAATTGTTCAATGGAATAAACTATGCTTTGTTCTGCTCTATAAGATACAAAAAATGACATCTCAATTACACAAATTTGATACCTTATGTAAAGTAAATTATTCAGAATGTCCTATAAATTCAACATAGATGAAGTCATTAGTAAAAGTCGATTATGAATAAACATCAACTAATTAGTGATGACGACCATAAATCAGTTGTTAATTACCCACGTATGATAATTCCAGTTGATTTCTGTTCGTTTTATATCCAATATCCAACATTTGTCCGCAGATAATTCAAACGAGTCGGTGCGGGTGGCCGCGGATCTACGAGCGTCAGTTATCCGCATATTTCCGGAGACTAGCGCGCATCGGCCTAGCAAGGTCGCGGCAATTTTTCGGTTGCATGACCTAAACACGCGAACTAAAATGATAAATTTGCCAAGGTTATAGACGCGTTAAATATACAGACGTGAAGAAGATTATTTCTAATGACCCACAGGTGGCCAAGATATGGTAAATAAGGTAAATTTATTTAAAATTTATTTGTTCCACTTTGCTTAGAAATGGGTTACTTGTTCGCAAAGTTACTATTGTTCTCAATAACGGCTTTTGATAGATAAGTTGAACGTTCGAATACTTACGACAATACTAAAATATGAAATTTACTTTATTTTAATAGCTGTCATACTGGGACATTGAGTAATTGTTTTCACTTTATTAAATGGATTTTTGAATGGAAGGCAACCCAGTGGTCCAATTTAGTTATGACTAATTAACTATACTCCAAGTATTTTTTGATACTTTATTATATATATGCAACTATATCCACAAGAGGCGATTTTTACTTGAGATTATATTTGATAGAAGCTGCCTGAAGTCGGACTTAATAATTATTGGGTCCAAAATATTAAATAACACTACTTTTTTAATTCACTCTTCATTATTATATAAACGTTACTTTTTGCTGGCTTCTTTAATATTTATCAATTTTGGATAGAATAATGCGTGAGGAGAAGCAAAAACCTATTTTGTGCAAATAATTACAACTAACAATTTAATAATACCTACCAATAATAAATAAATAAATAGAAAAATGTCAGAATTGCCACATATTTTAAGTATTATGATAGCAAATTAAATCTAGTTTGAGAAGTTTATTTTTTTATATTGGTAAATTAAAGTTTTTATGATGTACATTATAAATACGTATTTATAAAATTAGCGCGTATTTATAAATTATGAAAACTAGTTAAAATCAGCTTTATTTAGATAAAATTGTCTTTTATCAATTTATCATTATTTGATTGTTATTATCAATTTTATTTTAGGACCTTCGCATCAAAGCTTTTCATTCCACTGTTATATTTTTCTGTGCGTAGTTGACTAATGATCGTTGACTCTACCCGCAGAAGTTTCGTGTTAAAATGATTGTTCATAATGAGTGTTTTATAATTCCAGGAGGTCGGGATTAATATTATGATTTATTTCGTGATGATTATAGACGCGCATCAGTTGAATACATACCTTTTTTATTCTGCTCTTTGGCAAATAAAAATATAGCGCGTTTCGGGCGTTCATTTGTATGACAGCTGTAAAATTAAATATTTTTTCGGCGAAATGAGTTTGTTAAAATATGTATGTCAAGGATTTAATTTTTTCTTGTTAGATATCGGTCATTAATAACGGAAATTCAGAGACTATACCGCAAAACTTTGCATGAGTTAGCCTTGAAAGGAATGATTGGCGACCGTAAAAAAGGAAAATATTTATTAACTAAATAAAAAAAAACAAATAAGAATTATAAACATATTTGTAAATATCGTATTGTAATTTGTAGAAATTTAGCGCAATTTGCTTCAAAAATAAATTTAAAAAATATTTAGGTAACTTTACAACGTTTATAATTGTCCAATAAAGCGTATTGAAAAAAAATTGTAAATTTTACAGATTATTTAACTCGTGCTTTCATTCATAATATAAATAAATTATTTACTTGAATGGGTTTGAAACCTATTTAAACTTACAAGATAAGCCAATACTTAGAAACAACTGAGTCATAAAATTTCTAGCGATTTCCATAATAACTTGCAAAATAATTGCTTATAAATATTAATACAATGAATAATAAATCAAACGATCGTAAACATTCAGTTGAAATTATTTCATCATAATATAATTACAAATGGAACTAAGAACAACTAGGTAATGTGCATGTTTATGTCGTCTTTACAAATATAGTTAAAATAAATAAATAGTTTGCGACCTATAATGTTAACGCAAGCTTCTATATAATATAATAATGATGTAACTGCAATTACAAGCACGATGTCTTTCGACGGAAAGGCCAAACGAAAACCTATCGGCTCTGATTTATGCGAAAATATCGATGAACGTGCCGCAATAACTCATATCTTGTAAATATCAAAAGCTGTTCGTTTATTATTTAATCTTAATCACATAAAGTTCGCTGTTGGTATATTGAAATTAAATGACTTACTTGATCGAGACAGCATTTCAACAAGACTCCTGAATATAAATTTTACTTTCTCATAACTCCAATGGTCATACATCACAAGTAATATATTGATTGATTTGATTTGACTGACCCAAGGGATTTGAAATCATATATCTAATTGAAATACTAGCTAATTAAAATACTATTTTTTTAAATATATATTATTAGTATAATAAAATGAAAGATATTATTACCTTTTAGTTATTATTAATAGATTAGTTCATTCTTTTGTTTTCATTTTCTGCGGTACTAGTAGATTTAATAGACAATAGGATATTTATATTACTCTATTCTCGATTAAATTCGAGAAAAGTTATCTACTCTTGGGCGTGTTTTCGGTAGGAGCGACATTGCTATTAAAAACAATAAATTATTATATACATAAACACAAGTTTATATCTTATATGTGCAAAATAATCAATTCGTGTATATTAATCAATTTGCGTCATATTTATCCATCGGCCATGAAAATGTTAGGTTGATTTTATATTGCAACAAAAAAATATACAGCCCATACATAATTAATATTACACCCAACTAATCAAGCACTCTTGAATTCTATTAAAATCTCCACAGATATTCATCGCTTCTGCTAATCGTACATATCAAAGTTTTTAAAACTATCGATATGATTCCATGGTAATAATATCGGGAAAAAATTTAAATTTCAGTGGAGTGGAAGCCCTTTTAGTATAAAACTATATATATATATATATATATATATATATATAAATTTGCTTTAAAGTAGGTACCTATATAAATATTACTATATTGTATATTAGAGGAGACTAAGTACGGTTGTGCCAGGTTACGGTAGTGAAAGTCGCCATAATAGCCATACTGATTTTGACATACGGGCGAAAGGGAAAAGATGTATTAAGTATGTTTGTTTTGCATTCAGTCTGCGCCCTTCATTAACATAAATAATTGACTAAAGGTTATTAATAATAATATAAAATATTTTATATATTTTTATATAAATAAAAAAAAGTAATTATCATGAATAACAAAAATTAAGTTTTAGCTAATTTAAGTTCTGCGATCCACAACGCGGTCCACAGATAGAATGTGCATGATTTTCAGCAATGTTGAATATGATTTATGTTCATTAATGACACGGTGCGAATATGCACCGCGCATCTGCTTCGTAGCACATATATACCCACGATACAGCATTGAACAAATGCCATTGTTATTTGCAATTCGAATAATTAAACACATAATGCGCACAGTTTAATCAACAACGTTTCTTATTAAACAATTTTAATTTTAAAATGATTTCTTGGTCTTTCCTATCGTCTCGCATACAAGTGCAGCTGTATAAGACAAATTGTGGTCGTATGGGTGCGCGGGACGCTGAGATATAGGTATCTTCCGTAAATTAAGGGGCGTCTAGATTAATTTTAAATCAGTGACTTATCTAAAATATTGGAAATCAAGGAAGTATTATTCTATTAAAACTTCAGTAATAAATTTTTCAATGGGGTTTGAGCTTATTAATTATTTTTAACTTGTTGGCAGATATTAGATAACTTTGCGCTATTTTTATAATCTGCCCGCTTTATTTTGATTTGTTTACTTTTCTTAAGTGATGAAGAATAACATTTCAGATTATTCCAAATATGTAGTATGTAGTACATAGCAGTATGTAGTATAAATTACGTAGTAAATAGTAATATGAGGTATATAATGCGAGGTACATGGCAGGTTGTTGTATATAGTACTTGGTACATAAAGTTTGTAGTACATAGTAGTATGTCATAGTACGTAGTACTAGAATGTATGAGGTATTTAGTACGTAGTAATATGTAGTACGCAGTTTTTTTTGCAGTTAACCATAGGTGTGATTTATCTTTTTCTTTTACATATTAATTTTTGTTAATATACGTTAAATATTCGTAGGTACTATTATAAAATTATTGAATTATATATCGCTATTATTAAACATGCATTTTGAATAATATAAGTAACAATGATTGAACTGCATTATAAACTTATTTAACAAAATTTAAGCAAATCACATATTAAATTATTTTTAATAAATTAGGTTCAATAAGGTATAATAGATCTGAATAATATCATAAACATGTAATTAATCCGTTTGATAAAAATTATACATCATTTGATAAAAATAGTTCCGTTTTAACAGACTGTGTTTTAACTTCCTATCGTTTTGAAGAAACTTTTCTGGAGATAAGTTGTTCAGTGTCTCCTTAAGAAAACGTTGGCGCGCGATATGTATATGCACGCGCACACAGACTCTGCTTGCTACACCGCGTGCATGCATATGAACACCGAAAGGCTTGATATTCTGCTGCCTCTCTCATAATACTCGCGCGTATTCAATCAGTACCGTAGTATCGCAGACGGTCGCGTACACCTATCTCGCGCTCATCTTATGAAAATCTTCGAGAACAATTAAAAACCAAAAAAAAAAATCAACAACTGACTCTACTAAATCCGTGCATCCGAACCTGTGTACGTTTCCTTCGCGTAGACGCTCTCTTCTGTGACAACCGCATTTCGTTTTATTTTGTAACAACAATAGTATCGCTATATCGCTCGGTATATATGAAAGATTTTCCCCCACTCTTCGGTGTATTTTCCTAACCTAACCGATTGCACCTCCCGTCGCCTCCCCCTTTAAGGAAACGGTACGCGTTGATTTTTATTTAATTCGACTTTTACTGCATACAAAGTGTGTGAATGGTTTTATTGTTATTGACTGTGAAATGTTTAGTGAGTTGCCTTTTATTACCAACGCTTTGTTGCGTAATGTTTGATCGACGCAGCAAATAAAAGTAAAAAACTTTATACCAACCGGTGTGACACAGTGTTATTTCTGTCAATTATATCTTCGAATGGCGCAATATATCTCAATTTGCCAAGTGTGACAGAAATTTAATGATTCCTAGTTATGTGTGTTTACGTCTACATGCTGGAAATGACGCTTGGAAACGTTCAAAACCGTGGTATGTCATAAATCAAAACATGTAGGTTAGAACAATACCTGTTGCAGTAAATAATGATACACAACATTAAGATATGTTTTCATTGTTGAATGAAATTGACATTAACCTGAAAACTAAGTCGAACTAGATTTATAATAATTATTTATATTTAGCAGATTTAACGTATAGACTTTATACAAAAAGATACATTTAATCGGCGACTAAAAAGAAATTATTCAAGAACTGTGATTTGTAACAGGTAATTGTTATTTACAGAACAAGAACATTAAATAAGCGATCAGAAAGAAAAAAAGTCGGCTCAACTAAAGAGATTACACCGTTCACATATAACTCTTATATGACTTACCAAGAATGCTAATATCATCGTGCGTATTACACATTACATGCACGGTGTCCTTTTTACAACCGGTCAGTTGTTTTAAATAAACAATAAAAACACTTTAACGCCGATACGGTTTGCGATTTTCTTCGAATCCGAGCGGAGCTTTCATTTCCGTCGCAGCGCGAGTTTTATCGTGGGAACGCAGTAGACGCAAATCTGCAACCGCTCCCGTGGTGCGGGCGAGCGCCACCCTCGAGATCTGCTGTTGTGTTGGAAAATTTATAAACAATTTATGCTCACAATAGCGCCAATCCCTGACATGCTTTTAATTTAATGAAAGGCCTAACACCATTCGCGACTACATCATAAAACTACGACAGGAGTATAAGTAGTCGCCACAGAGCTTTTCATATTTGCATCAGCAAAATCACTTCAAATTGTAATATTTTTCAATTAACTACGTTTTCACTTTCCTATTAACTCGTTAAATGTTACCTTTTTCGTCTGTGGCATGTCAATTAATCAGACGAGATAAAAGTTCGTTTACTTGGAAGCTTTCGCGTACTACTACTCACGAATCGCACACACTGAACTGAACGCGCGAATTATGTATTCGGAGTTAGAATTGTGCCATTGGACAGCATCGTACTCATCAGAGTGATAAGTACGTGTGAATAGAGTGTGCAAAGCTCCTCCGGGTTGTGGGGGTTTTTGTTCCTGACATGCGGACTGCATTGCTGGCTGTATGCCTCTTCCTGGTCACGCTAATCACTAATACTTGGTGGTGAGTAAGATGAATTAGTTAGTTTCTTAACAAGTTTTTATAGAACAAATATATCGAATATAAATAAACAAATAAATAATGAAATTTTTTATGTAAATAAATAGGATAATATTTCATATGATCAGTTTCCTAAATTCTGGAAAAACAGCTATTTTGCCTTTTTAATGTTTTCTTTGAATTTTGAATATTAAAATAATATGCTAAATATTATTTTAGCATATTATCATTTGTTTGTTGGTGAGATTTGTTGACTCTGAATTTGATGTTGACATATATATTAACAAAGTCTAGTAATCGGGCATAATATCAATAAAAAACATGAATTTCTTTCAATAATTTATTTTACATCTATACGTTATATTTGTCAAATGGATCTAGATTGAAAGTGAATAAAATAAATTTTCGTATTAAAATAAATAGTACATTGTGGCATAAATAAATAGGCATTGTGCTCTGTGCTTTTCACAAACTTTATTTATTTTTTAATATTTGTTAATTGTAATCTTATTATTGATTTAATAGTTTATTTGAATTTTTATTTTATTTAGCAAACTTTCCATTTGAATGCTAAAGGTTTTTTTTGCCAATGCTAAAGGTTTAAATTTGCCAAGTCGATGCAATTGTCGCATCATCATTTCGTTTCAAACTCGAAAACCACAACTATATGTTAACGATAAAAGAATATCATAAACTTAAATTAATTGCCATAGGTGGCATAAGAAGTGGGATTAAAAAAATTTAATTTCCGTGGAATCTCGATCCATTAGTTGACAATAAAAAGATCTAACCGATGACTCGAATGCATCCGCGCACGATATCTTACAATGTATATAAAAAGAAGTGATGGAGCTGAAAAAAACGACAAAACTAGTTCAATATGCGTTTGTTGTATCCGGCCATGAAACTGCCCGGCGACAGTTAATTAAACATCTATATTGATAATAAAATGATAATTGATCACACAGATTCCCAATTGTAATACCTCATTCTAGTCTAACTAGTTCAGCATGCATAAACAAAAAATGCGAAAAAGAGTATGCTATGCAAAAGAGGTTATTATATTATCCGAATTATTATCTAGTAGCACATCTACTATTTTATACTATTTTATTTGTGGGCTTTTCCATATTTCTTTATTATCCTTGCATTGCATTTGTTCGATAATATATAGTTAAAATGTAACCATGTATACTAAAATTTTTGAATAATGGTAAATGAATGTCATCGATTCAAACGCATGCTCCTTCAGTTGTTTTTCTAAAATAAATGTTAATACAATCTTCATCGGTTATAAATTTCGTAAAAACATTATTTGGAACCAAAATTCACAAGTACAAAATTTTGGGGTTGTAATAAATTTTATAATTGTACTACAAGCACATACATAAACAACATTAATAATAGTACATAATGTTGTTGCCAGAAGTAATTTTATTTTATTTGTAACATTTATTGCACCCTTAATATCGGCTAAAGGAAGAAATTACTTAATTTTAATGTTCACAACGTTTAAAGTGAGTCATGATATCAATAAATTATATCAGAAGATTAAGAATGTAATGAGAATATTCTGCATGTATTTATATATATATATATATATATATATATATATATATATATATAATGCATATTACCACGATCGGCAAGAGATAATAATAAAAATCTTAACCAGAGGCTAAAAATGTCCATTGACGTTTGTGTTCATTGGGAAATTGAACGCCATTTAATTAGCTCCTTTATTATTGTGATTAAACAGAGATTACATATACTAAAGCGTCTAAATAATTACAAGAAGACCTCCATCGACGGCTTAATGTGTATTTGTGCGCTGATTAAAAACAATTTAAAAACATATTGATGTAAGAGCTTCATACTTTATAATTATACGGGATTATATAAAACATCAAGCCAATCCTTACACATAAATTAAAATATATATATATATATATATATATATATATATATATATATGTGTATTTATTTATTTATTTATTTATTTTTCAAGATTCAATTACAATCTGTTTTATAAAATACAAAAAACATTTAGTAATTATGAGTGACAATATGTCATGTTATGACCAAAATAAAGTTTACCCATTGGCATCGCTTTTTGTGTGACATAATATATAATTTTCATTCATTTGTAGACATACGATATAGATATAAATTACAAATAAACTTGTAAAGCGCGTCAATTTTTTATACACCCAACAGTAATATATTGGGCTGTTGAAATGTATCATACTCTTAAAAAATTCTATAGATCAATTATTGTTAGTATTGAAAAAAATCAGTTATTTTATTCACACTTTATTGTTGAGATTTATTATAATTAAATGAATAACCATTTCAAGTTTGAAGTGGCAATTATTAGTTTAATTCTTTATTATGCATCTTTCTATAATCAGCAGTTAAATAGAAAGCAACAAAATATTATATCGTATAATTATTAACAATTGAAACAACGTGTCAGAATCGATTCCTGGTTTTTTCACAACAATTTTATATGTAATTCCAAGTTTTTAAGGATACAGTTGAGAAACCAAGTACATACATGGTATGAGCAATAAAAGTGATTACATTGATAAAGCAATTAGCTATAATGTGATAATGAACAGAAAAGTATCACTTTAATAGTCATCCTCAGCATAGACCACGGCGCGGCCACTTAGCGCCAGCCATCGCGCAATTATAAACTAGATCATATAAAGAAAGTTCACACGCACACACATGTGTAGATGCACCAATTTTTCACAGTTCCAATAAAAACTACCGACCTGTGTTTATAAACTATAATAATACTACAAAATTTTTACCTTGTATTTGTATATTAGAAACAATTATCAGCCCCACATGAAAAACAAATATTTGTCTTTGTATAATTATCTTGAAACATAATATTACAATGAAATCTAAATACAGCACTACAAAGATCATCTTCCAAATAAACATAGGGTAGAGTGGAGCTAAAGGTCCGCGGATAAAAAGGTCCGCCGACAATTTCTCAAATCCAAGTTAATAATTTTTGCCAACATTATGTGAAAGTAAAGGGAAAGAGATGTGTAACCAGCTATTACCTTGATTTTTACGACGTTGCTATTGTAAAATAATCAGTAATGTTTTTGGTTATGAGATTTGTTGTTTAGTTTAAGAAAATTTAATATATTTTTTAAATATACGTTATTTGTTTTATAAGATGTACTGCAAATTTTAAAATTAAAAAATAGTACATAAACAACAGTATATCAAAAATTAATCAAGTTAAAAAAAACGCGATTTTACAAGAGATAAATTAAATAAGTAGATATTAAACAATTTTGGTGATGAATATTTTTAGGAAATGCCAAATCAACGCACAGAGCGTTAAACAATCTTACCTCTGTAAACAATATACCCATGAAATTTATATTTTGCATTGGTTGAATAGCTATTATTTTGTAAAATACCTTAAAAATTAAAAAATAAGACATTGGACATGTTTGCTCCCTGGCCGTCCCAATTTAACCTGTCTCTGGGGCAAAAAGGACCAAGCAAAACTGAAAAACAGCAAACAAGACATTTCTGCAATTATCTGGGTATTTCACTGAACATTGTTAGATAGTTCTTTGCTTGATATGTGTTAATTGTTGTTATATAATAGGTTTGATTTTCACAATATAATTGCTTAAAGTTAAATGGACCTTTGTGCACCGCTCTAACCTATGTAAAATCTTACATATAGAAAAACTTACGAGTTTATGTAGATATGCATGTTTATACATGAATATGTATATTCATGTGAAAATTTATCTCAACGAGAAACGTAAAAGTATTTTATAATCACAACGGAACTTTTTAACGTGCAATGAAAGCACTCATAAATACAATGAAATGTGTGTACATTATATAGTTGATGCATTAACCCATACAACACGATGCTGGACGCATTCTTTCCTTCGTATTATGTGGGTACTGACAGCATTACGCTCTAAATTTCGTCTGTGGACATTACCAAATATGTTATAAACAAATGAATAAATAAACCAATTTACCGTAACTAACAAATAAATATTTACTTCAATTAACACCCCGCGTCCGTACATCTTAAACGCAAACAGATCAATTTTGGAATTGTTTGAAGTTAAGTTTTATTGAAACAGCAACGAACGCATGTGTATCACGACGATATGTAGAACGGTGGTAACTTTCTGTTTTAAAAGAATAATTGTATCTAATTATTACTGCAATTTACTGAAATATATGTCAGCTCATTACATATTGTTATGGGCGAATAAACAAAATATTTATATTATGAAATATCATATTTTTGAACTGATTGTTTTGGCGAACGTTTCCTGTATTTTTTTCTACACATACTAACAAATTTTACTAATATACAAATTATCAAAAACATCACTTATTAGCTATATATTGAGTTATGTTAGGCAGAAAATATAATTTATCACTTGAGAACAAAGTCCTCATCTACAAAACGGCTATCATCCCCATCTGGACATATGACATAAACTCTGGGGCTGTGCCAGTAAATCCAACACCAACATTATCCAGAGTTGTCAAAACAAAATTTACGTTTACTGACTAATTAATTCATGAACAAATATTATCAAGACGCTTAGCCTACAACAACAAACTGCGAATCCACATAAATCCAACCATCAAAATGTTGCCCAGACCCACAAGACGCCTGAAAAGGAAATAGCCTGTTGATCTACCGCTGCAATAAACAAATTTATGTCGATATATTTTTGCAGTATGCATTTTATTTAATCCATTGCAGAATAATCGTAATACACTTCTTACTAACTAGTTCAAAGAGCGCGAGTTCCTGCGCTTATTTATTTTCCGAAATGCATTTATGATTATAGAATTTATTATAATTTGATATATATACAAGACCAATATAATAACGGACGAAGACGTTAATCATTCAATACGATAAACGGATCATTAGAAAGTTGCTACACAAAATAGTTCGTGACTCGAGATTTATGAAAAGATGCATTGTGGTGCTACTCCTCGACATTGTTGTCCTAAATAAAAAAAATGTGTTAACAGAATACTTATCACATCACGACGAAAACATATGTGTACACTGCAGTAATAGCTCTATTTCCGTCAAGTCACTTTGGTATTGTTAGAAGCTCAAGTATTTATCCCTTAAGTTTAAGCGAAAAGCATAAATATAATATTCATAAATATTAAATAAGGTATTAAACATTCGAAAAAATTACTAAAGACATTAAAATTTGATAAAGATACGAATTGCTTATCGTTGTGCTTTAATCATATTCTTTTACTTAGTTTTAAGTGACCCAAAATCTAAACTCAATTATTATTTTACTTCATTTTTATTTTTCTAACAAACGACAAACAGTTTAAAAAAACTTTCGTTTTACTACTCACATTATGCACAAGTGTATAATTATTCGTTCATATAAATATTATTACTCATAACTTAATCATGAATAAAATGTAGGTAAAAAACTTGGATAAAGTTGGTCAATTGACAATTGGAAATACCGTTTAGTTACACAATAAAGATTTAGAAGTTTTAATTAAAGTTTAATAACCTATCAAAGATTTAGGATATAACACTCGAATATTTTTTTATCACATGATAACACATAGCATGACCTATAAATATAACCTATTTTTTAATTATGTAGATATTGGCTAATTTTTAAATATATATTTATATAATTATAACAGGATATAATTGAACGCAAGATACTATTACTTAATGCCATCTAAAAATATTTTTCTATATTTTCTGCTTCTTGCGTTTGATAATTTACAAAAATTTCATCGCCTTTCGATTAAAATTTTCCATCAGTTCTAAGAATGATCGAATGTTTCACTGTTTCGAATCGGAACAAATTCAATTACCAAATGAGATCTTGACAGTTGAAAAGGTTCATGATTCCTATTCAAACGTGATATTATTTACAGCCTCCAAGACGTCAGGTCTGTCTAGTATCACTCCTTGAAACTCTGTACAAATATTTGCCACAGTCAGTGGTATACCTTGATTACCTCAACCAGAGAACGCTCTCGAAAACAAGTTGTTACTGTATGATAAAAATCTTTTCGAATATTTTTGAGCAAGATTTGATATTGTTCGAACCACTCATAATTTTACCACATCTTTCATAATATTACAAATTAAAATTGTTTATATTTATAATCTTTGAAAACTCGATTAAATGCAGCTGATTAGATTACTAGATTTAATAGGCTTTAGCATTATATAACCAAGTTCAATTTCATTGATGCTGCAGTTATTTTGCGGTATTTTATTTGTATCAATTTAAATAATAAACTTAATAATTTTGAACTAGATAAAGTAGCCAATAAATATATATTTAGCCTAAGAATATATAGACAAGACAACCATGATTGCAATTAAAATTTAAGACGAATTAAATCAGAATATTTATATTTATAAAACCAAAGCTTATGATAATAATCGGGCAGTGAATAATTTAAAACAAATCTCATAGATATTCTATTTAGTGATTTTTCTTGAAAGCTGGCTATAAGCTAGATTAAAACAATCCATTATTGAAAAAGTATTGTTTATAAAATAGTGTTTCAGTTCTTTATAATGATGGTAGTAAAAATAAATAAAAATAAAATTGAATTTTTACTAGAAGTCATGAAATAAGTAATAAGGACATTCTTAATTCTTTTGTAATGAATTTGACCTAGCAACTTCCACGCTAGACCATTGGGATACATATTCTGTATGTATAAAATCTCAGTTACTGACCGAAATGACGTACAAATATTTATTCCTATAATCGATAATATCAATCAGTATGAATTATACCACATACAAAATACTTTAAAAAACGTTTTTAAATTACATTGTGGACTATAGGACAAGCTGTCACGTTTTTAATTTATGAAGCAGCAGTTTATTTGTTTTGTCGTGTCTTCTGTTTATTCATGAGCTCAACGAGATTTGTCTGTGACATTAATCTGGTATACTATTTCATGATTTAAATATTATTTTTATTAAGTGAACAATGATGGTAAAAAGCAACGGAAATAAGGTGTTAAATTTTCTATAATTAATTTTCAACTTTTGCTCAATCAATAATAATAATTATAGAAATAATAAATAAACTTCTATAATTTTTATTTGCAAGTTAATCTAATTCAGAATATTTGAATTATTTGCTAATAAATTGTTAGTATGTATTGAATTTATTAGTCAACAGGTAATGAAACTAGTGAAAATGAGATTAAGGTCTAAGAAAGACGTCAGTTTTTTAAGACCTGATCAATATTTTAATATTTTTACTTTTTTTGAAATGATAGAAAGTATTTTTGCATAATTATCATTTGTGATGTAGGTAATGCGATTTTAGTACTATGCTATTTTGTATGTATCAATAAACTCGAATATTATCAAAGCAATCGCTTATTTTTGTGTATAAAAGATCAACATTCATGATTTTTTTAGTTTTTGATAAACAATGCAGCCGTTAATTTGAATCACTGTTTTTTTTAGTATTTCGTAAAGACGTGCGCTCATATATCGTGTTACGATCGCCGCGGATCTTATCCTGACGTACGCCGAGGTATTTGAAGATTCTACTTCAAGATGTCACATTTGAAAAGCTATTTTCACAATTTCCCACAACTGGAAAATAATTATGACAATTTTGAGTGGCAGATCAATTGTCGAAATAATCATATTCATTAAATAAATTATATTGCTTCTAAATTTATATAATTAGAGCATGTTGAAAAGATATATTAATATTTATTTCAGATTTTTTTTAAAATTGTTTTAGTCAATACATTTTTATTACTGCATCTCTGACTGATTGATTTGAGTTTAGAGTTTTAGCTAATAGTCATTCGATATTTACTACATTGGAATTAGTGTTGTGTCTTCAACTTATGTACTAAATGCACTTTATAATATGGACTAAAGTGGACTTTTACCTATTAGTTCTGACATAGTAGGTATGCACTTTTTTCGAAGATTCAAAACGTTTACGTCTTTGCCACATTTATAAACCTATATATTATCGAATATTAGTTTTATTAATTTAAAATAAATAATGATCAACGGATCTTGTTTGAAAATCGAAAAAAATTGAAAAGTATTGTGTATATACTTAAATAGAAGTTAATTTAAGAAGTTTACAACCTTGCTCCAGTTCCGAGCTTTGAGCACTATATTTATTATTATTTGACCACTATAATTATTTGATTTTCAAGGAAAATATTTAGTGTCATTAAATACTTTATGTAGTAGGTACTACTGCATTTGGTGAAGTCGGCTCTACAATGTATGAAGTCACATTTGATTTTCGAATCACGTATGGACTCTCTGTACACATCTTGATACGTCATCACACTTACTGGCGAAATGAGACGTGCCTCTCTCGGCGTTTCGCACGGATCCGCGTGACTGAGCCCTGAATGAAAAAAATAACCATACCCAGTCCAACCTCATTCATATTATACTCTGATATAGATATCTCCAGTATTGCCTGGATGAAATGACACTGCTAGGACATGGGAATGTCAACAAGATTGTCTTCAGATGTTGTCATGTTGGCAACATGGACGGAATTCCACTTGCAGAAATTGTGATCTTTTGAGTGCGGATTCCATGAGCACTAATCTTATTATTGGTTAAAAAAAAGATAAAGGTCTTACGAGTGTTTAATATTAAATATGTTGATGAAATTTATCACATGTCTTGATGGGGAAGAAAAATTAGATTTTCTTCTATTCAATTCATTCCTAGTGCTTAATAGATGAGGCTTAGTAAAAACGACTAAAACGACTTTACTATGCTTGATAGTAACAAAATTTCTTGGCTAGGTTTGATTTTTCAGAATGGATATTCATAAAAATGACAGTTTGAATGCCATTAGCACGTCTAGGAGCATTTTATAATTGCATGTAATATATTAATTGATTTGAATTAATATCCGCTGAAATCAAAAAAGAGTTTGAAAATTCAGATTAGAAATAAATTAAAGGCATCTAAGTTTAACTATATAATTGGAATAATTTATGTTGATTTTATTAAATCAAACATTCCAACATTCATATTAATTGTATGTCTGATTTCATTAATATTGTTTATTATGCTTAGTTTTTCAGGATTGTTCATTCATCTTTTATTTTCTATAAATAATTTTATATAATGGTATTTCTATATTTTGTGAGACCTTACTGGCCAGACATTAACTTAAGATGATATATCGAAGTCTGTTATTGCCGAACCGCTCGCGTTCATGTTATTTGATGAAGCACGATTTATAAACGCCTTGCAATACAATGTTTCACGAAAGATGGTTTCAGTGAACAGCATATGGACCAGAAAGAAAAAATGAGTCGAAACAATCGTTAAAATAACAATTCATTCATCTGCTGAACGTGGAAAATGACGTCTCAAAGACTTTCCGATGCGCATGTTTGTTGTCGCAAAATCAAACCGAAAATTTTCTTAAACGCGACCTGTTTATTTGTACAACTTAACGTGTAATAATGTAGAAATCCAGTTTAGTATTTGTTTGAAGCTTTAGGTAATATTCCTAGTATTTTATTAATGATTCGTTTGCTAGATCTGAGAAAACTGTGATTATTTATTTTATTTGCAGGCGTTGCTATGAGCTATTGCATATGGTTTTCATATAATGTTTACGTTATAATACGAATATATGCTGTAATTATTGCAATGATTAATTATGTCATATTTATTTCGGTAAATTAATTTTTATTTGACTTGTATAAGCGTACCATCTGCATTAGTTTCACCGGAAAGATTGATAATTAGATGCTCTAGGGAATTGTGTTGCATCAAAATACTTAGAACTCTTTAAAGATATATTTCATTTTACACGTGAGAAATATAGGCTTATGCTGTAGCATTTTTAACTATATATAAAAATGAATGTATGTCTGTGTCCTATGAACTCAAACACTATGCATCCAAACTCAGTTAAATTTTGAGAAATTATTAGATATATCCCCGGGAAGGTTTTCGCATATTCTTATTAAATCCAAGTGGTAAGGGCTGGATACCCCTGATTTATTTCACATGTTCGATCTTTTTTTATTTTATTTTAATGCGTAATTAAGAAACACACAGCGCTAAATTCATTATAGTAATTACTTCACTTTTAATACATCTCAATAAATTTCAATTTGGAACACATATACATAAAAAATTATATTTCTAGTGCTGTTATCAAATATTAGGATTATGAGAAAAATAATTCAATTTGCTGTATAAAATTAGAATTAAACTATAAAAATAAATAATTGCAAACTGATTCTTTCAATTATAGTTAAAATAATATATTAAAAAAATATTACCTTGTATGTATAAAAACAATTATATAAAAATATTGAAATAAAAAAATGAAGTGATCGATTAAGATTTTTCCATGACAATGATACTATATTTAGCGAATAGATAGAATTACGGAAAAGACGAATTGAGAGTTTGTTTTCTTGACGAATGAGTTTCCGCGGATGGACGAGTGTTCAGGATCTCTTGTCAGCGTATGTCGGATCTTGCCATCAAAGTCAAAAATCGGTTCACACATAAATAGTTCAGTTCACCACATGTAGCTACTAAATGTCATAGAAGAGCTAAGCTTTATCTCAACTAACACGTTAGTACGCGGCCATTATTACCGCGCGCGATGCTTTTAATTTATAAACATTCAGTAAAACGTGCAGGGAGAACCAATCACTAGTTCGTCATTGACACATTATAACCCCTTTCTTGAATTTCAAGGATGAAAGTAACTTTTCTGGACAAATTAGTTCTGGTTTTCTATAATAACTACAAGAATAAGTCACTTTTCTCGACAAATTAGCTTTGGATTTCTATAATAATTTCATAAACAAAATTAGGTAATTTTAGTGATTTTGATTTTTAACATTGTAGAGGTAATAAAAAAATTAAATAATTTCCTTGAACTACTTAATTTTAATTTTTAGCTATAATTCACAAACATTACGTAAAAAATGCATGAAAAACCAATAACTCATGTTATTGTCCATTGTTACTAATTATATGTATATATATTAACTAAGTAAATAATATATATATATATTAACAACTGCATTCGAATTATTTTAAATATTTATATAGTAAGTAGTTTTAATTTAGCAATAGTTATTAAGTTAGTTTTTCAAGTTCAAATAATTGTTTTTATGGAAAAATTTATTAATGATGCTATAATATTAATATTATTATATATATATATATATATATATATATATATATGTATATATATTTTATTCTCTAGAATCATTAATATAAAAAGTGTATAATTAGTGCACATAAAACTAGTTAATTACGAAATATTATTATGCAATTTATTATTTTCTCAAAATATTGTTAACCTTGACACAAATTTAGGCGATGGCATACATATGTATGTATATATGTATGCATGTATTTATGTATATATATATATATATATATATATATATATATATATATATATAATCTATATATAACCATAAAAATCTAGTGAGAAATCATGTTTAGACGATTAGTTATTCAGAATTTGGGATGACTTACAAGGTCGCATTTGTCAACGCAGATGCAATGTTTACCTTTACAGCAATTACCATCTCTTCAATTTCGTTGACGTGATTCAATTATATATATTTTCATGACGCGAATCTAAATACATTATTTTGTGTTGAATTAATTTTTTTAAAGATGAACTAAAACAATTATAAAACAAAGTAAAAGCAAAAAAAAACAATTATAAAAAAAGTAAAAGACTGTCAATTGTGCTTATAAATAAAACAACTACGATTGAAATTATGGACTAATTAGTTGAAAATTGCCTGACTGGAGTTCAAAAACAAAACGAAGTGTCATGTAGATGCTTTATTCTTTCATCAAAAGCTTTAGAAGAAAGCAAGCTTTCATAAACCTTAATAGAAAGCATATAAATATATTTGTTAATAATATTTTTATTTTTGTATGATAATAGTACTTGGATTTATTTTTCTAAACATAATAAGTGTTTTTAAATTCACAAAGTAGCCAGTTTTCTATTACGTATGTTAAGATTAAGTTAAGCCCAATTTTTTTTATTCTTACGCTCTACTTCGATGGAAGGTAACCGCCGCCTCATGCGGGATTTTATTGGGAATTAGTACACACCATGTTCTCTTTTTTCAGGTCGGTGAGTGGTCAGAACCTGGCTCTAGAGCCCCATCGCGCCTGCAAAAAGGCGCGCAAATTGAAGGGGCGACTTGGCGAGGCTTGTCGCGGAGGCGCCGCTCTTATCGCCGCCGTTGCACGCGGTGCAGCCCTCGGCGGACGCGAGTGCGGACACCAATTCCGTGATCGTCGATGGAATTGCACTACGGACAGACGAAGTCTTAGACGGATTTTGATGAGAGGTTATTAGATTAAATTATATAATTTTTCGTGTCTTCGTAACAGAAAAGAGAGAAAAGATTTTGAATGCAATGATACTTAAAAAAATAGCTGACAAATACACAAGGCAGATGATTATTTTACTCCAATATATTTGAATTATATAATCTTTGCGATAATACTAATATGAAATGTCTCAAATCAGCATGTAATTTTCTAAATTGAGAACCACTTCCGACAGCACCCGGTGTCAATGCTAGCACGCGTTCAATAGATCGAGATGAGGGCATTTGAACACAAAACTTGTGGGTAGTTTGGTAGTTGACACATTTGTAAAACACCGGGTGGCCCACGGACCCCTGATGATTATTGTACTTGTACCTTTTTGTCCTTTTGCATAGGAAGTTTTTTCTTCTGCGCGTTTCTTTCTTCGGGAGCAATTTATCACGACCGAAGATACAAGCCGTTGACACACATAAATCCTAGACTTTATGGCCGGCTTTTGTGATAAAGGAGCGGTAAATAATATTTAGCTGACTCAATGTATGTAACTTGCGTGTGGTGGTTTTATTTAATAGCATATTAGTTCACGTGCTTAAAGTCAATAAATGTCCGAATGAATTTACATTTCGAAGAACCCAAATTGTTGATGCCTTCTTGCGAACACTCAAATTGATATATATATATATATATATATATATATATATATAATTTTAATGAATCACAATTACTTCCATAAATAACGTTTAATAAAAAAAATTTCAACTTTGCTTACAATCACAAATCACTACCTTTCCCACTTTCTCCAACTATCCACTATCTCATTCGACCCTTCTAAAATTTCACTTTTATTAAAGACCTTAGATTGATTACTAATTTACAAATTATTAACAATTAATCATTCCGGAGTCTAGTCATCATACAATTCTAAAAATACAAACGACATGGGTTCTTTGCCAGTAAAAGCGTTGACAAAATCACAACGCGGGTGGCGTTTATGACAATGCCAATTCTATTGTTGAAACTACCCAGGAAGCACAGTATATTTTACATTAACAATAGTTGGCTTTTGCAAAAGTCATCCTGTGAAGTGTACAAATAGACATGTTTCAAAAATTTGGCCTAGTCAATTTTATTAATGAATTTATGTACCACTCGTAATCTTACATTTGAAGTAGTTAAAAGTGGTAGTAAGTAGGGTTTATACAAAAACCGACATTTCAGAAAATCGGTTTTCGAATTTGAATTTTACTAAAAAAAAAGGTTTTAACCGGTTTTCGAATTTTATATAGAAAATAAAAGAATATTCAATAATAATTTATGCGCAAATATAGTGTAATTTAGAGCAGTATTTGACTGAATTTATTTATTGTTCAATTTTATAGATAGTAAACAAAATTATTTTAATTTTAATTAGTAGAACTAAAAAATAATAGTTTATCTTAATTAAATAACTTTGAAAATAATTATTCGTTAACATGCATCACATATAAGAAAATATTTTTATGATAGTGGAAGGAAAGTTGTCGAACAAATAAAAATAATACATTTTAAATAAAAAAATGCATTAAATTAAAAAAAATAATAAAAAAAATTAGATACATGTTGATACATACTAGTTAGTATCAATTTTACTTTAAAAAACAAGCTAAACTTGGGTATTGTCTGTTCCGAACAATTTTAATTAATTAATTTTAAACATTTTAATTGTTTTTTTGTTTAATAAAATATGATTTCAAAAATCTGAAAACGTCTATCGAATTGCTACTTAGACATGTCCTCTAATTACTCAAAAAAACTTCTGAATTAGAAAATACTCTCATACTTGCGACCGAATTATGCCTAATTATTTTTAAAGCCTGATATAATAATTCTTAAATTTCTTTCTAAAATAATAATTCTAAGTTTTTTGTTCTTTAATTTGTGACTTCTAGGATTCAAAACTTTTTTTTAAGTTTGAGTAGAGGAAGTTACTTCTTAAAGAAGAAGTCACACTGATTTAAATTTATATATATATATACACTGGTATAAAAATCTAAATTAATATATACAAAACCTTTCTGGGAACCATTGTAGACTGATAAGATATTAAATGCTATTGAACCGATATGACTTCAAATATCAAAACGCTTTCATCTATCTTTTATATTTGGCTATATTTGTCATTTTCCATTTATACAGTAAAAACCGACTTCTTTTTACTAAAAAGCCGGTTTTTGAATTCCATAATTTTCGCCAAAAAAACGGTTTTTAAAACCGGTTTTTGAAAACCGACAAACCCTAGTAGTAAGTTAAGAGATTAAAATCCATAAAATGCATTTTTTATTTACTCTAATGCTTTAAATAGGTGTTATTGTTTAATGTTGTATATCATTAAGACTATCAATAAATGTTTTTAATGTAGTAAACATTTGTAATTTACACTAATAAATCGGTTAGTTTTGTGATAAGATAAGGATTTTTATATAATTCGGTTTATATGTCAAAATCAATCAATATATTTAAATTACAATATTCACAATATCGACAAAACATTAGTTCGCTGCTGCCTGTCTTCAAAATGAATCTTCGTCTTGGTAGCATTATTTATTGTAGGTATGTCATCATACTATATTTAGCAGGGTTTCGTGGTATCTAGGAGTGTGTGCACTTTTTGGTGCATTACTTAATGCAGCGCACTTAATATTAGTGCGATTTGATAATTTTCATCGCAACATTATCTAATAAAATATTGGTTGGCTGTCCTTGTGAAAAATGCATTCTCGTCTTTGCAGCGTTTGTTCATTGTATTTCGTTATTGTAGTCAAGGAGCTGGTTAGCACCCAAGACACAATGGACCTCTGGCTGCTGCAATGTCCTCACACATTCACTCGGACCTTTGTGTGTATATTCGCGAAGTATTGCTATGTGCGGTTATGTCTTCTTGTGTTCGGAGATGACAATGGAAACATTACCGGGCGTTAAACGGTCTGAATGAACAACTAATATAGACACCCAAGTCGCGAAATGCCCGTTACTGAATTCCTCCCGTTTACAATGTTAAAAGACGATGATAAATAGGATGCGTTCAAGCAAGCATTTCTCATAGACGATTATTCGCTATGTGAGAATGTGTCGCCTTGGCAATGCTGCTGGCATGACAAAATTCCTTGTTCATTCACGATTAATAAAATATTGTTATAAAATTAAAAAGCAAAATTTTAAAATTAATAATATATTATTTGGTATCTAATTGAATTTATTTCAAAGATTGTTATATATTAGTTATGAAGTCCATATTATTATTCATATTTTTAATATCTAGATAATGTTTATTAACATTGAATATATCTTTGAATAGATTAGAGGCAATAAGAATTAATTGTAATTAATATAAGCTAATAAAAAGGTTTTTTTTTCAATATATTTAAAATATGTAGGAAATAGAGAGACACAAAGATTGTTTACATATTTTTCTAAAGTTTGTCATCTCTCCTGCCTGGCCCAACAGATCCAACATTTTTTTTCATTTCAAACGGATTTTTTCAAAATAATAATTAAATTATAGGAACGATTTTTTACAAAGATTTCATTCAATTTAATGTATATCTCGTAAAATTGCTCTTCTTTAACGTAATTTACTTTTTTATTTGTTATTTCTTATTGTTTTTACTTTTACCAATGTGTGAGATTATAGAGGTTATATAGAAAAACTTTTGAATTTAATTTAAAATTAACAATTCATCTTACAAAACAATCAAATAATGTATACCTAAAAATTATGTTCAGATGTTATAAACTAAATACTAGAGCTCAAGATGAAGAAAACTACCAATGAATAAAGTACTTTTGGCTTGAATATTAATACATTTGCATTCATCTCCTTATAGCAAAATCGTAAAAATTAAGGTTATAGCTGGTTACACGTCTTTCGTCTATTACGTTAATACAGTATCAATTGGATACTATTTTTACTAATTGATGATGGTCCATACCCGCGAACAATTAACCCCCGCAATAATTTAAATTAACTAAATTATTTTTGGTTATAAATTATTTAAGATAAAAATTCGAAAACGCAAATCATTTTGAATGTAAATCCTAATCTATTTCCAGAAATATATGACGCCACAAAAGCGTCCAAACCGCAAAACCCTGCTTTATTTATAAAACTCGCAACGTTAATAGGCGTAATTATTTCACGGTCTAATATGTAAACTAACCACCTCGGAATAATCGTCTTAAGTTACCCAAAAAAATAAAAAAATTAAATGAACTTGTTTACGAAATGGGAATGCACAGAATTTTCTTCAGAATGCATTGCGGAGCGCCACACGGCCACGGTAAGCTGGTTTCTTAATCTCTCGGACATAACTCCGGTAACCGAATTAGTAGTATGAGAGGAGGTGATTATACAGATCTTCGTTTTGATACCGAAAAACCGAACAGGTAGGCGCAACATTCGATAAACACCCATCTCGAATGCTTGTGAAGTGCCATCCACACGAGGAAGTTACACAAATGATCATTTTTTTAATAGTATATAAGTAAATTATTCTAACCTTTGTGAACAAAAAAAAATTAAAGTTTAATTTTTTTATTTTCTCGAAATAATAATCAAGATTTAATAATATCTTATAGGCTATTATTATTATATGAACATGAAAAAATTGGAAGTACTAATTTAGATTTCACTCCATTGAGAGAAAACTATTGTGGAAATGTTTATATAATAGATATTTATTTGTTTATAAATACATTGAATCCATCAGCGTATCAAAATATATAAACTAATTTGTCCAAAACATATATTTGTAATTTTTTTTCTATTTAAGCCCTATGATCTGTTGAGCTTTTCAATCTGTATTTAGATGGCGACCCAACGGTCAACCTATTTTTATTGGAGAATTTTTTTTATTAGATGGTGATCATTTATTATCTTGTTAGTTAAATGTAGCATGTAGCAATACTGAGGATGTTCTATTTTCACTTGGAAACATATTTTGGATCCATATTTCCAAGTGAAAATGGAAACTTTACTTTATGTTATCAAGTTCTTTGTGACGGGGATCGAACTTGAGCCTGATATGATTATTTATTAAAATTATTGAATTTAGCTTCAATACTTTCTGATATGTATTTGATAGCTAATTTTGCATCACCATATAAAATATTTAGGAAACGCTACTCTCTAAAAACTATTTTGTTCTTTTTCCATGTTATATTTTTTAATAAGGATTTCAATCATGCGTTGACAAAGTGATACGAATTTATTACTATACATTTGAAATAATTTTTCACTATTTTTTTTTTTACTGAATACGCTTCTTTACTGAGAAGTGTCTGTTGCTGAGTATTGAAACATTTAATCTAAAATGTTCCATTTCTTTAAGTTTTCTCATGTGGATATAGCTTACGATGAATTTAGTCCATCTGTAGACGAAGACAACCACTCTAGAAAACAAGCGCGACGATGTTTCTTTCTTATCAATATTACACTCATTACTTTTATGTTCACCTGATAATTAAATTAAGTTTTATCCGATGGACATTCTGTCCGTTGTGGGATAGTTATTTTAGATATTTTTAGTTATTTAGATCGCGTTGTGTGTGGCGCTAACTGATAACACCACAAAATTTACGACTTCCCAAATATGTCCTTTTGAGATAATTTCGATATAAGAGAAGAATTAAAAGAAATTTCTAAAAATTATAAATTGATTCCAGGTGCAATTAAATTATCGTAAAATACAATTGATGATCAGAGAAATTGATTGTGGTGGTTTTATCTGTTAAACCGTTCAATATATAATTGATAATTAAAAAGTAACAAAACGGTTAATTATTTTTTTGAATTTATCATATCCACTCTTCAAGTATTTATTTATCTTATTCCCAATTAATTTATATTTCTAACAAAGAATTGATCAAAATTTTTAAACTCGAGTTGAAACCTAAAATGTGATCTTAATAATTATTTAAAGTCACAAATATTAGAATTATAATGCAAAAAATTGAGAAAAACGAATATATAATTTTGATTGAAAAACTAATATGTATATATATATATATATATATATATATATATATATTGTATATATAATTTTGTAGTTAATGTCATATCAATTTTAACAAGATGCAAAAATAAATTTATATATTATTATTTATAATATATATATATATATATATATTATAAAAATAAAAAATAATATATATATATATATATATATATGATGAAAAACATACGTTTCGGGTCCTGATTTGACCCATCTTCAGTGCATACAAATAAATTTTGAAAAACAACACAGAGACACAAAATTGCACGAAAAAATAAATAAATGTGAAATAAAAAATTGATGAAACGTCTAGTTATGAAAAATTAAAAAAAAAGTAAAATTAAAATAAATGATATATTTTATTATAAAAAAGCTTATTCCAAACGAACATGTTGTTAGTTTGGAAATTGTATTACGAGTGTGTACGAGAGTAAAATGTGTGCGTTGACGCACTGAAGATGGGTCAAATCAGTACCCGAAACGTATGTTCTTAAAATAAAAACATTTTTCATTAAAACTGTTTTTTAATTACTGGATGGATGCCCAAGAAACAATTTCATTATATTATTTCATTATCTGAAGAAAAACCTCTCGCTTTATATATATATATATATATATATATATATATAATATGTATACATGCATACTTATTATTGTGCTTACCTTGCATGTACGTCTTATACTTACACAAATATAATAATTGGATCCCATAAAAAATCATCACTTTATGTAGTAAAGACCATCAAGATTAAAAGCAAGATACGCACAGTAATTTTAATTTGCTCTAAATGTTGATACACTTTCATACTAATTATGAACCTCATTATAATTATCTCCACATTAACGGAAACAATTTATTTTGATAGTCCTTTTATCGGAAGGAAACCTTAAGTTAATACACATGATTTTAAATCGTCTTATTTAAATTTAATTAAAGTCGTATAACTTGGGTATTTCTTTTGCGACCTTTGTTCATAAAAAATATACAGGGTTTCTATTCGAAATCTCGCCAATTATGACGGCTTTGGGTTTTCAAAATATGTACCGATATTCGATCATAAAAAGGTGTTGCCGAACCGAAAACACTATTTTTCATTTTGTTCGAAGCGCCGGGTATCATTAAATAATAGTCTTTTAAACTAGTCATTAAATTTGTAAGCTGTCAGAACAGTTTGCCATATTAATCACGCTTGAGCTTACCTCGGCAGGAGAGAAGGTGTTAGCAGGCGCGCTCAACACATTCGTCAAAGGGTAAAAAATATTAATAAAATGTAAAGGAAGACGAAATCTAAATGATATTTTTATTTGCCAAGCACGGAATTTTAAATGCATCAAAAATTATGTAATGTGATATATATTTTTATAAATGTTGCTGGTCTATAACATCTAATTCGGAGCGGCTAACGTCGAACACTAAAAAAGTAAACTTAACAAACTGTTATATGCCTTTGTGTATATTGTATATCATTAATGCTTATTGATAAATAATTTAGCAGTGTTATTATAAACATATTGAATTGAATAAAATAAAAATTGGATAAAGAAATATTTGTTTCAAATTTTTGTACGTTTCAAGACTAGATGTGATTTCACATTCAGCTAAAAGAAATTTACAATTTAAGGAAAAGTTTTAGAATGAATAATCTAACAACAAATGAGAATATTCAAGCCAAAACAAGGAGAAGTACATGTTACAAATACAACTAACACAACAATCACATGATACAACTACAGGAATTTCAAATACTTCAAATTGTTTTTGTCTTCCAAAAGCATAAACGAATACTCCAATCATGTAGGAATTTCTTTATTAAATAAATGAACAAAATAGGTCTTTTAATTATTTTTTAATTATCTTTATTATTGTAACACTTTAATTAAAATATGTTATTAATTCTTATTTAAATCCTTGTCAAGTTAAATATCCATGCTTCTATAATAGTGATTAGATTAATGCTATAATCTAATAAGTAATATAATATTACTTGATTTTGTAAAGAAAGTTCAGTGTAAAGTTTTCTTCAAGAAGATTCTTGATTTTTGTCTCTATATTAATACAATTTCAAATTGTTTATACATTGTTCATATTTCTGTAAAGAAAACATATAAAGTATTATACATCGTTAGAAAGGTCTCAAAATTCTTAGTTTTTTTCACTGCCAAATTTTGAGCACATTGATTAGCACCTGCATTTGGCGAGCACTGTTAGAAATCGTATAAGCATAATTAAGATGTGCTCTCACAAAGTCCGTTCGTGCTACGGCTCGGCAAGAAAGAAGCAAGGACGTGGGTGTTCTTTATATGTGGCGAATCTCGAAAACGTCGAACACGTAGACCCGGTCACATATGTATGTGTTTAAATCGAAATTTAAGTGTAGAGAGCGAACAGTGGGAAGCAAATAAGGCATAAATGCTTCAAGATAAAAATCCGATCGGGCAATAAACTAAGTGGAACTGCTGTCTTGATTTTTTATATCGCTTTTATGTGTGGTTGAATCTTTCGACATTGTGCATTTCATGACGTATCGAATTATCAATTTGCTCATGCATCGATATAAAACTTGATCTTTTCATTGTTTAAAGAGCTAATGTAAGAGTTTGATGATACATTGATCATATTTATTCAAAATTATTTTGGGTCAACCATAATTGAACAATAATATGTAGTAAGGAGGCTGGGTACGGTTGGGTAGGAGTACGGTAGTGACAGTCGCCATAACAGCTAAACAATACTGATTTTGAAATTTGGTCCAAAAGGAAAAAGATATTTGCATTGCATTTAGTCTGCCCCTTATACTAATATGATATGTAGACCCCGCTGCGTAGTTAAGTTTCTTTATTCAATTTCTTTTAATTGTAACTGTTATGTGTATACACGTAAATAATTTGTTTATTATTTTGCTATAAGTTAAACATTAGCAGTTGGGGGCCGTTCAAGTATTACGTAAGCACGATAGGGGGCGGGGGGGTTATTGATTTGCTTATTTTGCTTATTTTCAGTAAGAGAAATTTGCTCACTTTTGCTGACAAAGGGGGGGGGGGTAATAATTGTAATAAATCTGCTTACATAATACTTGAACGATCCCTTGGCAACGATGATTTGTTTTCAAAAATTTGTCCTTTTCGGATAAAATTAAACAGATAAAAAATCAAAACTAACTGAAACAAAATACGAAAAAAAGTGAAAGAAAAATTTAATACGAGAAAAAAAATCGGTGGCTGTACGAATGAATTTCATAATAACAACAATACCCAAGGTTGTTGAAATGATGCTGAACATTCTCACATACTTATCAAGAGAAACAACATAAAAATCAACGCAAGAAAACGTGCGTAATCCACAGAAAATCAGCAGTTAATATCTTACGCTTTGCACATATTTATAATCCTTTTAAACATTGGTCAAAGAATGTGAAGCATTGTAGAGCCCGCCGTGGCATAAACGGTTAAGGACATGGGCTAGCACAAACTATCCCCAGTTTCTATACCAACCACTGACAGATCGATATTAGATCTCAGATATAATCACAAGTGAAAATTGCAAATATAAAGTTATATTAATGTAACATTCAAAAAATGAAATAGATTTCAACTATTCTATTAGTAACAACTGATGCAGCTCAAACTATTACTATAAACTTACTATTTTTCTCTGTGGTTATAAATGGTTTAACGTATCAGCAATTAGCGTCTAAATACATTGATAAATAATTTATCAAATATATTGTTATTAAAAGGATATCTTTTACTTAACTTAAATCGTATCTCAGTAAAGGTCGAGATGAAAAAATAACGTTGTGAAAATTCAGTACTATTATAACGTAATATATAAATTTAATATTGTTTCCTATGGGTAACAAAAATTACAAAGTTTACAAAATTTAATATTATTTTGTTTGTAAATTTTCTAGATTATATATCGTGTATATATCGCTAAAATAAGTTTAAAGAATCTCAGAAATAGTAACATTGGACAATTGTACCTTCGGTTTTCTTTTTAATACCGAAGCTTCATCGTGAATAGTGGTATAGTTTTGTGCGCAAAACTCGTGCTCGGCTCCTATATATCAAGCCATCTCGCTGACAATGAGACAGTTCGGGCTGTCATCGCGCCTACCGTTAGATCCCTGGGAGATTGTGCTGCTCGTTGCTCTCTTGTCGTCGCACAATGCATTTCCCAGCACGAATCGTAAGTTTAATATAATGTATTGTTTTTGAATGTGCATGCGGGGCGAAATACAGATGAGTTTCTACTTTGCAAATTCATCTCATCTCGGCCCTTCGGAAAATACATATCCTCATCGCATCTTACATGAGATTCATTTGGCCAAACTAAAGCTTCGTCAACAATTGTGAAATGTAATTAGTAAGCTGTGTTCAATGATTTTTATAAGTTTTAAGATACTTATAAAATTATCCAACACAATATTTGAAATAAAATTTAATTGGTTATCTTTGTTATATGGCGTCGTTTTCTCGATTATTCCAAGAATACAATGCCATTTAATATAATAATATACAATAATATATTAAAGTAAACAATTTATTGACATTATTACTTATATGCAATTATGTT
>NW_020537758.1:28966919-28988739 GCF_003426905.1 Ctenocephalides felis | reverse complement strand
ATATACCTAATTTTAATTAAGTCATAATTTAGTACATTAATATAAAGTGAACCTCTGGGTTTTCCTTTTGAAATTCTATGTCATTTGTCAAATTAATTACTCAATGTCTTTCTATGTAGACAGTTTGTAATTTATAAGAAAATAAAAAAATAAAAATGACTACATGAAAAATTTGTGTACTTGGTATGAAATTATATATACTAAAGATAAAATTAAATTTTAAAATCAAAATATATTTTCAATTTATTCAAGAGTTCTATTATACATGTATAATGCAGTGCAGTGCAATTTATTCAAGTGTTCTAAAATACATGTATATAGAGTGCTGGATTTACAGTAGGGGGAGTCGGGACTACTGCCCAGGGCTACAAATTTCGGGGGCAGCAAAATTTGGATAGTGAAAAAAAATTCTATACCATATAATTAAATAATTTTTTTAATAACATTTTTAATTTCAAGAAATATAATTAACAAAATATTATACAAATGCATTGCAAAATTTGGCAATTTGGCTAATATAAAGATGTTCTTCAGATCTCGAGCCCTCTTAAGATGACGAATTTGTGCACTTCCAAGCTCATAGCGATGAAAAAAAAACTAAATTAGTGACGCACGTTCGAAATTTTTTGAAAATTATTAAGTTTCATTTATTAAGCTTATTAAAATTGAATTTTATTTGAATAATTCGATTTCTATTGATAGCGAAACGTGCTGATTAGTTATTGGCCAAGACAGGTCCAACTGTTTCGGAAATATGGGCCTAAATGCCAAAAATAATAATTCATTTTTTGAGAAACGGAACGTCCAATATCATTAAAAGAAATTTACATATATAGACAAAATGGAGAACTGATTAAGTTTGTGAAAGGCAGGTCTAGCGGTTTCGGTGACCAATAAAAAAAATTGAAAGAGAAACATTTGGCGGTCAAAATGATCATTAACCATATGCACATAAAATTATCAGATATTATAATAATTTAAATTTTGTTTACATTTCTATGAGTTCTGCAAAATTATTTATCTGTTATTCTGCGAGGCGGCGCTTACTTACTTACGCAGGCCGATCGCTTTAATTTTTTTTTTAAATTTTAATTTTTGGTACTGAAAGTTTCAGCAATTTATCTTAAGGCACGATGCCAAGCACCACTATTTACACTATGTAATGCGTAATAATTTTTTGCAATCAAATAGTTATTTTAATTTTAGAAAAATGATATATATAAACTATTTTAATAAAAAAATTTAGGGATGGGGCGGCATTTTTGTCAGTGCCCCAGGGCGCGAAATTTCTAAATCCGGCCCTGTATACATATATATATATATATATATATTATATATATATATATATATATATATATATATATATATATATATATATATATATATATATATAATATATATATATATATATATATATATATATATAAGTAAATAAAGACAGAAGCCGTAGTCATATATCAAAATTTGATGAACATCCAAATTAGTTACTAAAAGTAGTCTCCAAGGTAGAGTACTCAAAGAATGTTAGTGTGTGGACCTGTCCAAGCCATAATTAGAAAGTCTCTGAAGTGATTGAAGTGAAAAGATTGGTTTTATAAAACTATTTTTATTCTTGTGGAATATAAGGAAAATATAGGAAAGCACATAATTCATTTTGAATTATATTAAAAAGGTAAGAGCAAATTTATTTAAAAATGGTTATAAATATATAACATATTTTTACAGAAGAAAACTAACAAATTCTCATTTGTGATAGCAATATTTTTTTTAAGCTTTTGCTTTTCATTCTAAAGACTGTAAAGCTACATAGGTGAATTACATAATTGTTACGATGCATAGTATCCAATCAAAATTTTAGTAAATGCTCCTTGGTACGTCCCCAATTTTACAATACATAGAACGATTTGTAAATATTTTATATATATTTATTTATTTATTTTATTTATTTATTTTTAAATATATAGCCCACAGATTTCTTTCAAAAGAACTCAAAAATACAATTATTTTACATTATGGGTAACAATTAACATATATATACAAAATTACAATATATATAGTAAAATTAAAAATGTGCTTAACATAAAATTACATATAATACAGAATGTAAAAATATTATTTATTTACAGAATAAAATAAAATAATGAAAGATATTTGAAAAGAAAATGAAGACAGAAGCCGTAGTCATATATCAAAAATTGAAAAGCATTCAAATGAGTAACTAAAAGTAGTCTTCAATGTATAGAAGCACTCAAAAAATGTTGGTTTATTGACCCGTCTAAGCCATAATTAGATAGTTACTCTCTGGAATAATTCATATACGTTTTTTATTGAATAATATTAGATTTGTTTGACCTTTTTATAAACGTTTATGTAATTGTACTATTTTGATAGGTATTTATAATAAGAAAAACTCTCACATTGAGTTTCATATAGTTCAGTTCAAATATTCCTAATCATAAATACCGATGACGACATTACTATTGAATACTCTTCAACACAATAAATCAATGAATTCTGTATCAATGTTGGAACATATTTTTTTAATATTACTTACATTTTGCAACAATGCATTAAAGTTATACATACGAATTAATCCGCTATAAAATTCCGATATCTTGATACGAATCTTCGTCTAATAACATCTTCATCATTGAATTCCCTTTTGATTCTACTAGATAAATATAAAAGATTTCTCCTTTATAAACCCCGGATATATAGAAATCTTCCGTACGAGGGTGTTCATCTTTTCATTGATTTTAATGTGACTGCCCGCAGCTACCCTACTCTGACGTCGGGCGATTTGTATTGCTAGCGCGCCCCCGTGCGCTATTACAAATTTGTAGGTTTTATGGGAATGTATCACGTTATTAAAAGCTCACACATGAAAGTAATCAGAACATGAATGCAATTTATTATATATGTAATATAACTATCAGGATTTATATTACGTAATGTGAAATTGCATTTCATTAAGTGGAAATTATTCTCATTTATCACGACGATCGAGAGTAATGGTATGAATACTATGTATAAGATTGTAAATTTTTAATTTTGAATTAGGTATGCATGATTTTAATTTGAATTTAACCGTATACATTCACTTTTCCTATTTTGACTTGTGTAATTTTTACTTTACAATATATTCAACATTGATTTAATTAAACATTAGTATTCAAAAATTCTTCGTAGTTTGTTTCTGGTTTCAAATTCATTTTATTTATTTAACAAAGTTTTTTAATTGGCGTCAGATAGAGCATCAACATTACGTACATAAATATTTAAATTTGTACGCAATATTAAATAAATATGCCAATTAGAAGAAAATAAAGGAGTGTTAATATAATACCACATAAAATATTTGATTTAAACCTATTATTATCCATATACACATTTTTATTTATATATAAACATACACAATTATATGGTTTTTCAATGCATTATTACAACTATATAATTAACTTATAACTTATATTTGTAGCCCACCTAGAAAATGAATTATTCTGCAATATGTACTTAATGTTTTTTTAAATTATTAAATTTTATAAATTTTATATATTCATTGCTTTGAATCCATATTTTATTTTGAATTTTTTGTGAACATGGATCCAGCTGAGACTCTCAGGGTATTAAAGCCATAAATTCATATTTATATATATATATATATATATATATATATATGTATATATATATATATATGTATATATAAAGTACTCGAACAATGCAAAAAGCACGAATTATAACTTTTGTCTCGTGAAAAGTTTTCAATGGCATTCATATACATTATTAGTCTTGGAAAAATAAATGTTTGTTCAAAACTCCAGTTCTACGTAATTGTTTCAAACTTCAAGTTTCTACTCTTCGTGGACTATATCTATTACAAAATATAAAATAAAATAAATAATGTTTTTATAAATAAACTATTATATTGAAACTTCCATCAGTTATCACAATAAGAGTCCTTTAACATCTAATTGAGGTGCGTCCGGAACCGTTTTCAAGAACTCAGGCACCTCACATGCATACGTATAACCTCGTTTCACATCCTTTGAATCAAAATGCAACCAATCGAGTTTAGAGATTACGTCGGTGCAGTAGACATAGTCCTTTCTAATCTCATCTAAACTGGCGTACGGATTATTCACACCTATCAACACCACACCCAACTTGGTCTTAGGTTCGTAAATGATTCTGTAGTAAACTTTCGGAACGGGTAATCTAGGATTTGCGTTATTGTCGAAATTCAGATAGATCTCTTTTTGCTCGCCTTTTTCGTTTGGGAATGTCAAGATACCGTTTGTGCCCGTGTAGAGATCAACCTGAAAATATATTTTGTTACTTATTTTGGGAAACTGGATATTACAAATTCCTCGTGTGGTTATTTTTAATTTAATGTTTAAGATCTTATATATTAAACTCAATTACAATATAATATATATATATATATATATATATATATATATATATATGTGTGTGTGTGTGTGAATTGTATAATTTTGTTACAACATATTATTTTTGTGGTTATGCAGTTAATATTGCTCATTGATTATAGTTTCGATCAGCTAGACTTTTAGGGCGAGAATAAAAATAATTTGTGTTATTTATGAAATGCTTAGTTCTTAACATAAATCATATAAAAAGCTCGTGATACACCAAGATGCTACCGAACTCTGTTAAAATAGATCACTTTTCGCCAAATGACTAGATAAAATTATTGGCTTTATCAGGCCATTAAAAAATGATATATAGTTTAAAATATTGTTATTTAGATAAAATAAAACGGTGTTACAGATTGTCAGATAATTTTTGATATGTTTGAATGTTAATGTTATGATGTTTGAATGTTGATTTAATACTGATGTTACATAGATGAATGTTGAGATATTACAAGTTTTAATATTTTTATATTATTTTTCTGATTGATTGATTTTTGGGAGCAAGCAACTGCCTATTTAATTCATTATTTTATTATATATCGATCTGTGATTTAGTATTAAAGGCTCAAGTTTAAAAAAGCTGAATTTCTTAGAAAGTCCGATAAATGATAGGATAAGGGATCATTTTGAATTTCGGCATATTGTAATAAAAGGGATTAGGTTTTACTATTTCTATTATGTATGAACTTAATTATTTAATTTTATTAGACCATGGTTGAGTCTTGGGCGTAAACACTGGTTTACGTGTATTTTTTTTTAATATTGTCCTACCAAAGATAGCAGTTGAAACGTAATCAAACCTTAATATTTTAATTAATTATTAGTTCCATGAAATGATTTAAAAAGTATCAACGATATAAAGAGAACACCATTGTACAATTTTCAAGAATACTAAGTTGCATTGGGTTATCAGTTAGTATAAAAAAACTTATAAAAAATATACTACATGCAGCAAAGACCGGAGAAGGCTACTTTTACTTGGATTCGTATTTTGGATCTATATTTCCAAGTGTAAATGAATATCGCTATTGTTCGATATGAGGTTGACGGCGCTGCGTATGAGTCAGTTAAAAAATAAATGCACGTGATATCTTACTATACCCTCCCTCCCCCACGTGATATTTCGTGATTTTTTGTCAAACCCCCCCCTCCCCCTAAAAACCTCACGTGATTAATGGACGCCCCCTGATTACAATGTATCTATATGTTTGCTATGATTAATAAAATAATCATAATAAAATAAAATTAGGCAGTACTTTAAATAACCAAGATTTAAAGTCTTTCATCTATTTAAGCAATTTATATTTCTTCCACAAAGAGAGAAAATGGGTGTACAAAAGCTAGAGAAACAGCCAGCATAATCTATTAATCGTGAATTAATTCTCACCTCGATTCCTCTGGCGCTCACAAAATTCCTCACCGAGGACTCGACGCGTTCCCAGTTGCCCCCGTTAAATGTCTGCCATTGGGGCGCAACGTTCAAGAAATAGAACGTTCCGCGCTGCTGCGAACCGTATATAAAATCCACCTTAGCGGCCAGGTGTCCACGGGCCATGAAGTAATCGTTCGTATCGTGCACTAGTTGGTTTGCCAGTTTAGTTGAATTTAGAATTTTTGCGATCATTGACTTCTGAGACTTTCTCCTGAAACGTGAGATTAGGTAAATGTTAAGTACTCGCTTTTCTTTGAATATATTGATTATTATTTTTCAAGTTCCAAATAGTTCTCCAGATTGGATATGACTACTTGATTTTTTGATCGATTAGAATTGATTAGATGATAAACATATTTTTCACAATGTTAGTTCGAGAGTACTTCATGTGAAGTGGATATGGGAAATCTTACATTTATAATGTTTTAACTGATAATGCATTTTTTATGCCCGAATGTGACTACTGCTGTTATAAAATGCTAGTACCATTGTCATGAAAATTTGCAATATATAAATTACTAAATGTTATATTATCTTTCTAAAGCAGAAGTTTGTTATCGCCAGGAAATTCCACTTTATTCACTAATTTTATGTTTTCTCGATGTTTCAAGTTATTCTGAATTGTTTGAACCAAGTTGCAAAAAAGTATGCATGCATGAATGATTTTTGAGTTGTGTTCGGTTGAACCGAAACGATTTATAAAATTATAAACCGTTAGAAAATCATCAGCTTGGTATCGTGCTGATAAGTTTTAAAGATCGGCCGGGCCGTTTTTTTTCATAATTACAATAAATTAGATGAAACTTAGCATGCAGTAAGAAATCATGGTCTAACCAAACAACCTAAAAAACTAGAGGCCTAAAAAAGTGGTTGAGATATCAAAAGTCATTAAAATGTATACTAATTACATTGTTTTCAGGGCATTCAACGTGTTTCTGCCCTATAATTGATATAATTACATATATTTAATTTAATTTATTTAATAAAGTTCAATTCATTATTATAATTGAACTAAGAGATTGAAAATGCCAAAGTGATTAATGCTTGTGTACTTAATCACTATCAATTATCATTTTTTGAAAGCAGTTGATAACTGAGAAAAAAACTCAAGAGTGTTAACTGAATAAGTACTTACTGGAAAGCGGCATTTATTGAAGTAGAATTACTAATTCCATCAGAATGTCTTATCTTAAGTAACTACTAGACTTTGTAATCCATTAAATTGATTACATTGTTTTTGGTAATTTACAAAATTAAGTGGATTACTCAATTAAATGTTTTTTTTTTAATTCTATTCTATTCACGATTTTTTGGTAACAATACTCACTTATAAGCGTTATCAACTGAAAAATCATAGTGCTTTCCTTGAATAAAGTTTGGCCTAGGCACAGAATGCTGATATCCCGCATTGGCAGGTGTCATTTTATGATGACTATATAGAGTCTCTGCCATATCCCTGTCATGACATAGGTCGAACAATTTTAAAACTCTTCCGGACGATAATTGAAAGCCTATTTCATAGATTTCGGATCGGCTTTCTCTTCTACCGCATCTGCGACCCGTGGGTTTGGCTTCGTGATACGGGTTTGAAACACAACGGGCTGTGCTGATATTCGACTTGCCCCAAGGCAATTCGAAAGAGCTGCCCTGAAAATTTTAATTAATATACATTTATTAAAACTCCTTGGGTACGAAAAATGATAAAAGAAAGAAAAAAGAAGGGCGAGTGGTGATGATTATTTGATTGAAATGTAGGGTAATGGAATTGAGCAAAAAATTTGGGAATATTAAGCATGCAAATTATGACAAATTTCAAGAAACGTTAAATGTATTAATTATTGTGCAAGCTCATGATAACATAATTATTTTAACTAACGTGAATGTTTTCTTAATCGTGTTTCTGTCAAATATTGATCCCACTTAAAAAATTAAAAGCCGTTCGAAAGAAACAAGTTGGGAATCGCACTGATTAGATTTCGAGAAATATATTTCATGAAAATTTAAGTTGCTAAATGACATTTTTAAAAAAAATTAAATTCTTTACACATATTTATTTCCAACTTGTTTCAAGGATTTCTGATTTGAACATCTCAAAAAAATCATTATATTGTATTCATATATCTAGTACTAATATACGGATGTATACAATTATCATGATTAATTTTTTTTTATAAAACTCGATGTATATTAAATCTAATTACCTCAATACAAGTAGCCATCATAGTTTCAACATAGACGGCCCCAGTCAGCCACCAGAACCAAGGCATTTTTGAAGTGCTAAATTCACTTCCAGCGCATGCTAGCTCTACTTTTTGATTGTATTCCAGACGTAAAATGCCAGAGTCATCTTTAGGTTCTAAGAATTTGTCGGTCCCAGGGATAATGAACAACGGTTGAGGGTCTCCTAGACCCCCAGTTATTGCAACTTCACATCCGGCTGAAGCTGGAAAAAATTACAAAAAATCATGCATATGTAAGTTTATCAATTGCTTAAGCAGCTCGTGTTTGCTGAATACTTTGCAAATAATAGTAACATGTAACTATGTTATATAATATATATATATATATATATATATATATATATATATATATATATATATTAAGTTGTTACATATTATAAGATATAAGATTATTGAATACTACTAATTTAATTTACAAAATAATATAGCAAGAGCAAATATTATTTAGGAAATTAATATATAAATTCAGCATAAATATTTACCTTTATCATCCGACTCGTAATTTATGGTTCTGGAAGATACACAATGCAGTGAAAATATTAACAAAATGAAATTCTTCAACATTGTTTATACAATGTCTATGCAAATAATAGACGTCTGCGAACTGATGTTGCTGTATCCTGCCCTCAAACAATGATTACCGCTATTTATACCCGGAATTTTCTATAAAAATATGTAGAAATTGTTATATATATATATATATATATATATATACATGTATACATATATGTATAATATATTATACACAAGTGTATGATAAGTACATTTTTAGTGATATGAATTGGTTGCTTTAACCAGGGCTTTATAGCACATATTTAGAAAATATACAAAAAATATACAAAATGTGAAAACATCGAATTAAATATAAATGAAAAACAGTTTTCTATATATAACTAAATAGTAAAAACTTAAATAATATTCGAAAGATCAAATTTGAAATTTCTTTAAGTAAGTTCTAATTTTTCTACACCATTGGATCAAATATTTTTCATTATTGAGTTCTTAAGCAATTTAGAAGGTATTCAAAATTAAACTAGATATTTTCAGCAACAACTATTAGAAAAAATAAAATTAACTACATAATCAATTAATTATTAGTAATGCAATTAATATATATACTGACAACGAAACTTACTATATATATTAGAGTAAATAAATTGTTATAGTTCTAAGTGGATCTCAAATATAAAAAAATATCTAAAAATAATTTTTTACATTATTTACTTGAATTATAAAATTGTCATTATGAAATTAATTTTGTTCATTATTATATTTTATTTGCAAATTTTACTCTTCAATTTTACATTTATAATCAAATTATTTTTATAATTATAAAACCCTATTTATGTATACCCACGTCACAAATAAGCAAATGGGAACAGATTTACGATTTTAATCCCATGATCATGAATTAATTGATGAAAATATTTGTGATAATTAATTTTATCCGATAAAAAATGTTTAATCAATTCATTTGCGTAAATGATATGAAATACTTTAGGATTACAGGTATCGATGATTTGCAACAAAATTAAGTGATCATGATCTTTATCACGTCGATAATATTATTGCTAAAACTTACAACTAAATTGTTTTTTTTTTCACAGACGCTTGATTAAATACACGATATATACTGATTGTATTTCTTATTTTAAAATAAATTTATACATGCTAATTGTTTATAATTGTATTTACAGTTCACTTTTCGGCGTTTAACATCACAATGGAATTTCTATAACTGTATTGTAAACTGGTTTCTTTTCGACGGATTCCTTATTTGAATGAACAGAGATTTTGTATATAAATATATACATATAGATACCATATATACACCGTTATGATATTTTAAACATTGCCTCAATTATTTTAAAGGAATACAACATATTTCAGTGATAATAATTTTAACTAGCTAAAATAGTACACACACACATATATATATATATATATATATATATATATATACGTTTAGCTGATAAAATTGCTTTAATAGAGAATGCATATTTTTTAAAAATAAGTCTAAACGGCAAATCCCTAAAGTATGTATGTTTCTTCAAAAATTAAGAATGAAAATTGAAAACTATAAATATGAAAATATATTTTTACTGAAGATGACGGTTTTTAAATATATATATACAAATATAACAGTATCAAATCAAACTGTGGCCATTATAAGATTCTTAACATTTATTGCGTTTACGATAATACGAATGACTGATATTTATAATATTCAAATTGAGGGACATCATATTTCTCTCTTGGCATAAAGGGATGTATTTTAAAGCTTTTTATACGTACCTATATTTCTCATACATAACTTTATATACAGGATCTGATCAATAAATGGATAAGAATTTCCCGACGTACCTACAGCGACTTACAGCCCATGAATAATATATTATTAAAAATGTGTTTCCGTGCCCCCTGCACATAAATCAGGAAGATGCTGTAACTTATTTGTATACAAAGAGATTTAAATAAATACACATATCTTCATGTATTATATATACTGCGAGGTATG
The DNA here is from genome assembly GCF_003426905.1 of Ctenocephalides felis. Classification (NCBI taxonomy): domain Eukaryota; kingdom Metazoa; phylum Arthropoda; class Insecta; order Siphonaptera; family Pulicidae; genus Ctenocephalides; species Ctenocephalides felis. The sequence goes on along the minus strand of NW_020537758.1, from coordinate 28,978,116 downwards.
ACTTTATTAACAATTTTGTTGGAGTATACACAGCTTACGTTATTCTTTCATATAGTTTACAAAACTATACTCAAATAGCTCTAATCAGAATTTTAAAATTTAGAATTTAGAATCTAAATGATAAATTTGACAAAATAGTTATTTGCAATTATACATAAATTTGACGAAATGCTAAATTCTGAATATGATATTATATTTGTTTACCGAGTCTAAAAATAGGGCAGAACATCTATAAAAAAACAAGCATTTCTTAACAAATGTTTTCTAATAAAATTTATCCGTCATGGCTATAACTAGTATTCGCTAGTAAACTAAAATATGGAACAAAAAATATATAAAATTTCAAGTAAAAAAGTAAGTACGAAAGTACTTACGATTTGTTTATCCTAATATTAAAATCAATGAAAACAATAATCCATGATATAGGGATATGGTAATGCCTAATTACAGCAATATATATATATATATATATATATATATATATATATATATATATATATATATATACCATTCATCTATTTTAGCTATACATTTATATATTATATAATATTGCAGGTACTTTTTTAAATATTTTATTTATTGCGTTGTATGCATATATATTAAAATATATAAATGAGCAAATATATTAAATATGTACGAAAACGATATATGTATGGTATTATGTAATTTTGTTTTTTTTTTCATAAAAAATTAGCATAAGCAATTACGCCAAGCTAAATTTAAACAGGAAACCTTGTGGCTGGTAAGTCGAAGCTTTGCCTTACAATTAGTTATCATAAAATAGCTCTATAAATATTTTGATTTGTACAAGAAAATTGTTAAGGCTCATTATGACTTATATATATTTTATTAACTTATGTTTTAATAAGGATTAAACTTAGTCGTTATTATTGGCAAAAGCTTTGCCTTCCTTTATAAATAGTATATTTTTAACAATCCAATATTTTTCAATATTATTATATTTTAATAACGATAGTACAAACTTTGTAAAAATATAATTTTTTAGACTGAATACCAAGATAGCGCAAAATATTGGGCACATCTTTTACCTATGGTTATTTTATGCACTACGTGCTATTTGTATAAGATCCATATTGTATAATATTAAGCTGAATTTAAATGAAGCGTCATTATTATTAAACTCAAAGCACAAGAAAGGCATCATGTTGATATTAAATTGTAATCAAAATCAAATGAAAAAGACAACAGTTCTTTTGTTTATATTCCGATCATTTTGTAAAGGTGTCCTCAAAGGAATAAAAGTTACCCGTAAATCTGTCAAATCCTTTGCCTATCTTTCAAGCGTCCCCGACCGTTTGTTCGTCAAATAAACATCGTGTATATTCATGAGAGTAATATAAGCGCTCTCATTTTAATGAGCGATTTCTTTCGAGCGAAGCTCATTACCGATGAAGCCGAGACGTTCAGGACATCCTTCTTTTTAAAGGATACATGGTTCTCAAAAGGCAATTGGGATTAAACATACCAAAAATATATTAGCGATAGAATATATAGAATCTTCCACACCACATTTTCTCCTGATCAATATATCCCTTTCTCTATATTTTATATCTGGATTCATTGTATTTTAATTTACACTCAAATCATCTATATCATCACTATTAAAGAAATTCTAAATTATTTATTTTACATAGACAAAAAAGTTTTAAAACATTGTCATACTGAATATTATTATTAAAAATTACCAGAATAAAACATCATTCAAAATAAATTCAAATATTTCTAAAGCATTATAAACATAAATTTACAATAATATTTAGTAATGATTAAAAGATTCAAATATAATAAATATGTTGTACTATTTGTACTAATACGGTATTAGTAATAGCTATGCATAAAATATTATTAAACTTATCATATACATATTTTATTATTAAACTCATCATATAGAACCTATTATATACTTATATATTCTTGTTAAGTAGATTTGAACTTTGAGAATTTCTCGAGTATAAATCTTGGCGTCCAATAATGCTAAAGAAAACATCCCCTTTCCTCCAAAGCTCGGTCTGCAACTTGATGAGAGCTTTCTATAAAAGTTCTAATAACTCTCGCGAGAGAGATACATTTGCATATTCTTTTTAAAATGTTCGCCGTCTTTAATTAAAATCAAAGTAGATTTATTATATTGTTATTAATAATTTAACAAAGTGCTCGTGAGATGTTTGAATTTGTTTAAAACGAAGCTCATGTATTATTCTAGGCTCTGTGCAATATTAATTAGTCGTGGAGCAATTATGTTTTGAAAATTCTTTGTTGTTGTTTCTTAAAGCAATCTAAATGCCCTTGTTGAAATCTCATTACTATCGTTTACCGAGCAAAATATTGTGCTTTAATAGAAATACTATCAATACAAAGTAAAGGACTTTAACGAATATTAATCAGGTAGAGTGGTAGACAAAGAGATCATATACTATGTCAAATTATTACTAATAAAATTGATTGTCCATTAATTAAATCACTTTAAGGATATCACATACAACGAGTTTTGAGTTTTATATCGTTTATAATGTATTTCAATTTTTAATGTATGAGGAACTTGCAAGTGTCGCGCACTTTCGCTGATTCTTACTGATGTATTCGTGTTGCCATTACCATAATGATACAATATTTTAGTCTGCCAGAAAAAGCACTTGTTTCTTTTTAAAAGGGGTTGAAAAATATTACTAGTATATATATATATATATATATATATATATATAAAGAATTATGTAAAAATTCTTATGTTCAGATTTTTAAATAATTGTAACGTTCAACAATCTACAATATTTTGCATTTTAAAATCTAAACTTGCAATCTATTTAGAGCGATTTGTTAACCCAATATTAGAGAATTTTAAAAATAGCTATATAAATTTATAATCTTCAAATTATAAATTATTGTTGTAAATTATTTGTAACTATGCAATCGTTCTTCGCGATATATTATATAAAGCATTATTTCAATAGTAGGTTTAATGTATTTATCACATTTTTTATTAAAATTATTTATTTCAAAAAATACTGTCGGTAAACTTACGATGTAAAACATTTATTTTATAATTATCAATTATATTTAACGCTATAATTATAATGTTATATTAAATAGTCATGTATTTTCCAAAATAAACTACAAAACTATAAATCGTTAGACGTAGTCGATAAAGTATTACCTCAATAAATAGCCTTGAAAATTTAAAAGATTTGTAACAGTCTTTCTTTGAATATTATGATTACTTATCTCATGATAAAGAATATTAATTTCAATATTATCAATTTTATTCAAAAAGTATAATACAACATTGTAATAAACAATTAAGTTTTTCCTAATCTAACTACACTATATAAAGAATTATCTCGCCTGTTAAGTGAGCACCTTACATATTCAAGAAAATTCATATATCATGCCACTATTTAAGTTTTTTGCGTATATATTACTAATGATTAACTAAGGATATGAAACATTAATTTTATAATTGTCAATTCTTCTAAATAAGACAACCTGATCACAATGCTGTATTAAACAATCATGTCTTTTCCCAAACTAACTGCAAAACTATACGATCGTTCTTCGCACTCTATAAAATATTACCTCAATAAGTGAGCACCTTAAAAATCTGAGGAATTACATAGATTTATAACGGTCTTCACAAATCCTTCGAGCGTGATGGGCTGCCTGGTTACTTATATTATCGTTTACTGTGATGGATTCTGAAACGAACACCGGGATATATTTCTATAGTCAGCTTATTGCCTGATGTGAAGGGAGGATTAAGGGTGGAATTCCAGCTCAATTTACTATCACATATAGGTTCCAGGTTGGAGGAAGTCACGTATGGCTATTATATTTACTTTATGGAATTTATATTGGTTTTTGATATTAACTTTTTTTGTACTGAGACCTATTATATTCGCATAAAATTTTAGGTATTTTCACATATTCCTTCATTTTTCAGTTTCAGTTCTGATTATTAATTCAGTGTTCTATCAATGTAAATTTGGTAACAACGGTTTTCAATAAAACTCAACTTTGTTGAATAAATATGCCTTCGCAATTATAGAAAATCGGACCATTTAATTCATAAACCTACAGAATTTTATAATATTACAGTCCTTTTCATCAATTGTAAATCAATCATTGAGCAAAATTCTTATTATTTAGAAGTCCGTTCTTCATATTTTGTTGATTACTGTCGAATTCCAATAGCATTAACGTTTTATTTACTTTATTCACGATATTAATATCAACCCAATATTTTATAAACTAAAGTAATATTTCATCATTTTAAAAAATAGTGTTTATTATTTATGAATTATACGAAAACTAAATAATTTATTATAATAAATTTAATGTTTCAAAAATTGTTACAAGTATCGTGTGACAGTTATCAACGCGGACTAGCACAAACAGGTCCTCGGTTCGATTCCATCCTTGGCCAGCTTCAGGTCAAGCTGTAGTGACATCGTGCAAATGATGCACATTTTATTTTGCACATAGTGCAAATAAAGATAGCAATACATTTTCAAGTCTAGCAATAACCATTCCGCAGCATTGCTGCATTATAAAAAATTATCACTCCTACAGAAATTGTAATAATAAAATTTATCATATAGAAATGGGACAACTGTTTGGGTTGCCATCTACAAAAACTGACGTAGTTGTTAATTAAAAATCATTACAACAGCTTATAGAACCCATAAGTTCTGATCGCTTTTCAAAAAAAAATAGAAACGGAAAGAGTAATATTTATATTTGATCAAGTATTATTTTAATATTGAATTATTAATATAACAATATTTATTCCGTGCGTTACCTTTATTGGATAATATATTTGTGGCTATATAATCAAAAAGTTTTGGTTTTAAAAATAAGTTAGGCATTCTAATATTGGTTTGGGTCTGTTTCATTAATGTATTTATATCACCCTTTGGTATAAAATTGCTTGATTTGTCCTCCATACAAAACGATGTTATAAATTTCTCTAACATGTTAAGTCTATGTCACGCTCCTTGCATCAAGATAACGTATTCATCAAAGTGCCCCCAGCCGCGATCACCTTGTGGGGGGCGCGAGATATATTCGCGATAAGGGAAACATGATTTATGTTCTCTCATTGACGTCGCCGTACAATCAAATCGGCGCCACCGCAGACCGCCTTCGCACTTCCTTTTCTCGACGATTTGCATCATCAATATCAGGCTACTCTCTAAAGCTCCGCGTTTTAAAGGGAACGTCTCTCTGCCGTTTTAGATTTACTTCACCGAAGTAATTTAGAAAAGTTTAACAATTGACAGACGTATTGTACATATTCACGTGTCGGTGTAATTTGTCTTGGGAAATACACCTCAAAATTTGTTTTTTTTTTAGTTTTTTGCTCTTTGGAGTCCTTCGGATATATATAATATATATATATATATATATATATAATATATACTCTCAAAACTACATTACAAAAGTCCAGTTTTAAAATCAAAAGCAAAACATGTTCAGTTAAAATTGTTAGTTTATATATTTTTTTTATTTGTAATCTATATGTAATTATTTTATAAAATAATGTTTTTTTTCCTGGTGTGATACTGTTAACAAATAATTGATGAATGATGACACACAATCCGTGTCGAAACGTATATTTCAAATAAATATTTTGTATTTGTTTCTTTTATTTCGAGGACTGGCTGAAAATCATATCTAGATAAACAAAAATTCCTAATTATTATATATATATATATAAAACTATGCTTATCTATTTAAAAATATATTAGTTTTTTTTATGATGACGTCATAAATAGTCACAAATACCATCAATATTACTACCGGCGCAAGAAATATTTGTTTGGTTTTGAAATAATGTTAATTTACTTTAGTATATTATAATAAATATAACAATTATAAAATATGCAATTTTGTAATAGACTCTATTCATTATCTATATACTATAATACTATATAACTTATATTATTCATTCATTTAGACTTATATTTAATTTTATAGTATTTAATACTTTTTATAAATTCTAATTAAATATATTATTTTCAGAAACTTGCTCTATTGAAATGGGTGATTGAGTTTTCATTGGATAGACAAGTAAGTGGTTATTTTTTTTACTATTAATTTATATATATATATATATATATATATATATATATATATATAACTTGGATAACAATCCTGCATCAGATTTCTGTGAAGGCCGTCGTCCACTATCGGTTTTGGTTCGGACAACCGGCAATACATTAAAAAATATGTAAAAAGAGGCGAAAATAGTGGTAATGGGCGCGTAATAGGCGACGAAGAGTAACGGAATCATTTATTTGTGGTGGCTTTCTCGCCATGGACCTACCTGCCTTTAGCTAATTTGGCTGCAAATTAACATTTCAAGAATATGTCGGACGAAAAATCTAAAACATCTATATTCATATATATATATATATATATATATATATATATATATATATATATCTTACGTACAATGCATTTGATAAAATAATACAAACAAATAAATTTTGTTGCCCTAGTTTTTCGCCGACGATATAATGATTTCATTAAACCCAACTGGCTACCCATAACATCTATTTTTCTAAATAATTTATGGCTATGCCGCTATTTATTTTCTATGTTTTCTCAAGGCATCGAATCGTAAATTGATTCCCCTCATACGCCGTGGAGGGACGTCTGAGTGGGGTCATTTGCCTAATCGTTCGTCCTTGGGTTAGGGATGAGGCCAATATTACGAAAACATCGAAGATATCTAAATTGATGTCGTTGGATATATATCTGATAACTGTTATTCATTTGTAATGTTCTAATAAATTGATTTTTATCGAGATATAGAATTGATTAATAAATGCAAAAGAAAGGGAAATTTGTTACTTAAATATAACATCTTTATATTAAATTATATGCAAAAACTTGAATCGTGATATCGATTATTACATGAATATATAGACCTGTTTTTAAAAAAAATCATGTCCTTGATATTGCTGAACCTAATAAAAAAAATTCACCAGTAGTAAGAATTGTTTGTAATTTTTTGTAAATAGGTCAACCGCCGGATTGTCTTCTACAATGTACTATTTTATACTAAATCGTTTTAGTATATTTGTACCGAAGTGTTTTCAAACTTTTTATAGATTTTATTAATATTATTATGTACATTCACGTGAAATTTAATGCATCTATAGTGATTTCAAAATGTTCAATACTCATTTATGATTATATATACAATGATAATTCAATTGTATTGTTAATGTCTAGAATTTGGACAAATACATTTGAGATCTTAATAAAGTAGCGTCCACTTATCAATGGTAAAGATTCTAATAAAAATCTGACGGGTCTTCTCTTCGTAATTATTTGTTCAAAAAATTGTTTTAATAGTTTTGATAAACTTTGTACAACGATAGTACAACGCAATAATAGGATTCTAAAATATCAGAGGCTTACGATAAGCGGTTGAATTATAAAAATTCATTAAAGTGGGGATTTGCGCACCGTACTTAATCGATTCTAATCATAATCTATGTTGAAGTACACGTAGTACAAGTAGTGCATTAAACGTTCTGTGTTCGGTAGGCACTACTGATTACAGTTTACGTCCATACTTAAATAAACTGCATTTTAGAGCCCAAAATGAATAAACTGTGTTAAACGAATTAATTTAATTTAATTCATTACAGATCTTATGTAGGTATGTTTGAAAAGCTTTATTTGACTCGTCGATTTTTTTTAACATAAACAGTTAAATATTTCACCTAAATAACTGAATCTCCATTCTTGTTCATCAATGCATAACGAAATGCTTCTTATAACTAAATAATTTAAAAATAGGAAAAATAGGAAAATGCAAAATTACGATCTAAAAATAACAGCCATTAATCCTTAATTAATATTACGAATGCCTGAATACAAATCCATGTGTGGATTTTATTCATGAATATAAATTTTATAATCGAAATTTAATTATCGTCGACGGTCATCTCTACTTACATTAGAAGTTTTGTTCGGACACTCTAGCGTTATGTGCTATGTGCTCGTTACACGTTGATGGATTATCGACACACACAAGCCTCGCAAAAACTTTCGCAGGTCCCAGGTTCGGCTCCTACGCGCGCACCCGTAAATTGCCCGCCCGTCTGGGTTATTTAAAGCCCGATCCGCATACTCAGTAATTAGTTGTCGTGCGTTATGAAGGGATTTATATTTGCATCGTGTATCAAAGCAAATTTGAATTTCGATTCATAATACCGTGTGTAAATTATATTCAGCGACGCGTGCCAGTTTTATGCGTTACAAAGGCTCGTTTCTGTATAGTATTCTATAGCATGGATTTTTGATGCTATTCATTGATTGATGTTTGTAAGTAATTTCATGTAGCGCAATGAATTTATTTAATAATTCATAGCTGTACTCAATAGTGTATCGTGATTCGAAAAACGAGTTTACATAAAATTCTATGAGTTAATTTGAAAAGTTATTATGTACATTTGCAAATGTACAAATTTCAACTTACACGCTTTAAATGTATTTCACAATTGTTTTCATACTTTACACAATATAATTTTTCATTAACGTAGTACAAGAATATTTATTTTCTCACCGCGGTTATATTTTTATTTGCTGCACAATCTAACTCATAATATTCTAGACTTGCTGTTTCTAAAGGGACGTATAAAAAAGTTGAGCAGAATTAATTTAAAAGGGGAAAAAGTGAGCACAAAAAAGCTATTAAAATGTTCATTCATATTTGCTTTGAGAAATAGCAGAAATATGGTTTTAATTCACATTTATATCAACATTGCGAGATTGCAGATCAATGTTCTTTGAAATAAAAATGAGCTGTACGTGGTTAAACGACATGCATTGAGAGAGATCGAGAAATGTACTTGATTTTTTATTGGTTTTAAAATAATGTATAAAAAATATCTTAATGAATGTTGCTCATTTATCAGAGCTTTATGTTTTAACTGTTACTTTAAAGTTACATCAAAGTAAAATCCCGAACATAATTGTTTTTAATATAAATTTATTAGGTTTTTTACAAAAAGTTTTAGCCATGTACATGAAGCATAATTGTTAATCTCTATAACTATAATAATCGGAGTTCTTGTTTGATATATATATCCTTGTTTGATCATGGATAAATTTAAAAAAGAAAACTATAACTCATTCTTGAAACAAATATAAACATGAATGTTATAAAAATGATATTGAAATTAGCACAACGAGGTAAACAACAAAATCTTGCGTTTTCAAAAATTACAAAAATTATTTAAAACATTGCATTAGCATTTTTTAATTAACCCAAATCAACCAAAGAAATCTTTATTTATTTGCAAGTATAATTTATTCTTAAGGCACTATATGTATCAGACGAAGTATCTGCGTCTTGGAAATTGCCTTACTATTCTGTATTACTTGTTTGGCTGAATTAGAGTCTACACCTTCTATGAGAGCGACTGTGTGGATTTGCGGGTTATGCGTTCACATTGAATTGATAAAGACGCCATCCACGGCATTAGTGCGGAATAATGTAATTCGCGTATACGGCAAATAGTGTTACCGCTACGTCGCAAAGTCCTCGTTAAGCTTCACCGGATTAGCGGCATTGGGAGTGACGAACGCAGACCTCGAGCAGGGCGACGCGTCGGGTCGCGGCGGGTCGCGTCGACGTCGTCCGGCCTGATGGGATGACCAGCTTTATACATTGTGATGCAACTAATAAAACTGAGAATTGTTTCAGTATAAAAGTTGCTGTCGGATTTTAATGACAAAGAATTATAAATCGTGAAATATTCTGGCTCTTGCAATTAGAATAATTATTTTGTGAAAGCCAAATCGATAATATCAAACCAATTATCAGATAAGCAATTATCTTATTATATTCAGCAAAATTCCCAACTATCTCATCATTGTAATGATATCTTTTTTTACTATTTATCAAAAATTTGTTTTACTTGTACTATTTTCTTATTGTCCATATCTCGCCAATGTAAATCTCTGGGTAATACTTTTCACCTCAAATGCATGGAAGCTATTCTATAAAAAAAACTGTTAAACTGATATACTGATACTGATAAACCTAACGCCAAATTTGAGGCAATAGTATCGTTAAAAATCTACACTAATTGTTTTTGAGATAATTGTGCTCTACCCTATATAATTTTGTTTGAATATTCTTAGTCTTTATAATTATTCTTAGTCTTTATAATTAATAATTGTTTTGTGATCCACATATACAACCAATAAATAATACTAAAACAAAATATATTCAATGTATATACTATTTTGTAAATAATTCTATTTCGGAAACACGTTTGTATTCCACTATGATCTGAATTATTTATTGCTATTGCTATTCAAAATCGTATGTTAAAAAATTCAATCGAAACTCGTTCAATAGAATCCAATGCCATAAATAAAAATATAATTAATGATTTATAGATGTACATATATAATGGTATTAAAAATGCAATCGAGAACGCATTTTCAAGCAATTTTATGCCGCTTCGATATATCCCAGAAGCGATATAATTTTTGAGATATGACTTTGTGGGTTTTCTATCTCGTTGAACTGATTTTATTACAAGCATAAAACGAACACATATGCAAAATATCCACGGGATATGCGATGTACCATATATACAAAATAAAATATAGGAAGAAGAACTATTTTGTTAAACTGCGAACGTGTGTGAAATAACATATCATGGAAGAATTTGTTAATTTATATTTATCATCAGAAAGCGTACTTTTGACTTTTTTAATTAATTGTTCCTTTTACTTCTTCAGTTACTTATAACATGATAGATTCATTCTTTTTATTTTATTATTCTTTTAATAAGTTCATGTCATTGATAAGTTCATGGCAATCAGATCCAATGTGTGATTCTTAATTTTGAAGGTATAATTTTGAATGAATTTAACTTTGATCCGGCATATTGTCAGAAATATTTATCAGCAAATTTGGAATAATTATTTATTTAATTCATCTCATGTAAAATTGATTTTATTTAACTTAATCAACATTTTCATTTTCTACTTTTTATTGTTTACATTTTTGCTATGATAAAAGTTTAGTTGGTCTATCTTACTCCACCTACAAGTTAAATATTATAAAGGTTACTTAAAAACATTTCTTGAATTGAATTGAATTGAATTTCTTGAATCTAACTTAAAAATAAGAAAACATCTTATAAAA
>NW_020537758.1:28944593-28965919 GCF_003426905.1 Ctenocephalides felis | reverse complement strand
TGTACTTAATCACTATCAATTATCATTTTTGAAAGCAGTTGATAACTGAGAAAAAACTCAAGAGTGTTAACTGAATGAGTACTTACTGGAAAGCGGCATTTATTGAAGTAGAATTACTAAATCCATCAGAATGTCTTATCTTGAGTAATTACCATTAAATTGATTACATTGTTTTAGGTAATTTACAAAATTGAGTGAATTACTCAATTAATTTTTTTCAATTCTATTCTATTCACGATCTCTTAACTGGATTTTTGCATATCGATTACACAATTATCGCTTATTGATTAGAATATTTTTTTGGTAACAATACTCACTTATAAGCGTTATCAACTGAAAAATCATAGTGCTTTCCTTGAATAAAGTTTGGCCTAGGCACAGAATGCTGATATCCCGCATTGGCAGGTGTCATTTTATGATGACTATATAGAGTCTCTGCCATATCCCTGTCATGACATAGGTCGAACAATTTTAAAACTCTTCCGGACGATAATTGAAAGCCTATTTCATAGATTTCGGATCGGCTTTCTCTTCTACCGCATCTGCAACCCGTGGGTTTGGCTTCGTGATACGGGTTCGAAACACAACGGGCTGTGCTGATATTCGACTTGCCCCAAGGCAATTCGAAAGAGCTGCCCTGAAAATTTTAATTAATATACATTTATTAAAACTCCCTGGGTACGAAAAATGATAAAAGAAAGAAAAAAGAAGGGCGAGTGGTGATGATTATTTGATTGAAATGTAGGGTAATGGAATTGAGCAGAAAATTTGGGAATATTAAGGGAGATCTTTATGCAAATTATGACAAATTTCAAGAAACGTTAAATGTATTAATTATTGTGCAAGCTCATGATAACATAATTATTTAAATAGCGTAAATATTTTATTAATCGTGTTTCTGCCAAATATTGATCCCACTTAAAAAATTAATAGCCGTTTGAAAGAAACAAGTCGGGAATCGCACTGATTAGATTCCGAGAAATATATGTCAAGAAAATTTCAGTGGCTAAACGTCATTTTTAAAAAAAATTAAATTTTTTACACATATTTAGAAGTTCTGCCATTTTATTCAAGGATTTCTGATTCTTTGACCTCAAAAAATTATATAGTAGCATGTACCTAGTACAAATATACGAATGTTTACAATTATTATGATTAATTTCGTAGGATTTTTTTATAAAACTCGATATATATTAAATCTAATTACCTCAATACAAGTAGCCATCATAGTTTCAACATATACGGCCCCAGTCAGCCACCAAAACCAAGGCATTTTTGAAGTGCTAAATTCACTTCCAGCGCATGCTAGCTCTACTTTTTGATTGTATTCCAGACGTAAAATGCCAGAGTCATCTTTAGGTTCTAAGAATTTGTTGGTCCCAGGGATAATGAACAAAGGTTGAGGGTCTCCTAGACCCCCAGTTATTGCAACTTCGCATCCGGCTGAAGCTGGAAAAAAATTATAAAAAATCATGCATATGTAAATTTATCAATTGCCTAAGTAGCTCGTGTTTGCTGAATACTTTGCAAATAATAGTAACTTGTAACTAAGTTATATATATATATATATATATATATATATATATATATATATATAGTTATATATAATATGTAATAGTTAAATATATATATATATATATATATATATATATATTATGTTGTTACATAATATAAGATATAATATAAGATTATTGAATACTACTAATTTAATTTACAAAATAATATAGGTAGAGCAAATATTATTTTGGAATTTAATATATAAATTCAGCATAAATATTTACCTTTATCATCCGACTCGTAATTTATGGTTCTGGAAGATACACAATGCAGTGAAAATATTAACAAAATGAAATTCTTCAACATTGTTTATACAATGTCTATGCAAATAATAGACGTCTGCGAACTGATGTTGCTGTATCCTGCTCTCAAACAATGATTACCGCTATTTATACCCGGAATTTTCTATAAAAATATGTAGAAATTGTTATATATATACGTGTACACATATATGTAATATATATTATACACAAGTGTATGATAAGTACATTTTTAGTGATATGAATTGGTTGCTTTAACCAGGGCTTTATAGTACATATTTAGAAAATATACAAAAAATATACAAAATGTGAAAACATCGAATTAAATATAAATTTAATATAAATTTTATTTATAAGAGCTATGAAAAACTGTTTTCTATATACAACTAAATAGTAAAAACTTAAATAATATAACTTAAATAATAAAAATCAAATTTGAAATTTCTTTAAGTAAGTTCTAATTTTTCTACACCGTTGGACCAAATATTTTTCATTATTGAGTTGTTAAGCAATTTAGAAGGTATACAAAACTAGATATTTTCAGTAACAACTATTAGAAAAAATAAAATTAACTACATAATTAATGAATTATTAGTAATGCAATTAATATATATACTGACAACGAAACTTACTATATATATATATTCAATAAATTTACTAAATGTCCTTTACTGGATAGTTGTAAATAAAAGAGTTAATAAAATATATATATATATATATATATATATATATATATATAATCTCAAAATCTCAAATAAAAAAAAACCTAAAAATAATGTTTTACATTATTTACTTGAATTATAAAATTGTCATTATGAAATTAATTTTGTTCATATTATATTTTATTAGCAAGTTTTACTCTTCAGTTTTACATTTATAATCGAACTATGTTTATAATTCTATAACCCTATTTATATATACCCACGTCACAAATAAGCAAATGGGAACAGATTTACGATTTTAATCCCATGATCATGAATTAATTGATGAAAATATTTGTGATAATTAATTTTATCCGATAAAAAATGTTTAATCAATTCATTTGCGTAAATGATATGAAATACTTTAGGATTAGAGGTATCGATGATTTGCAACAAAATTGATTAAGTGATCATGATCTTAATCACGTCGATAATATTATTGCTAAAACTTACAACTAAATTGTTATTTTCACAGATGCTTGATTAAATACACGATATATACTGATTGTATTTCTTATTTTAAAATAAATTTATACATGCTAATTGTTTATAATAGTATTTACAGTTCACTTTTCGGCGTTTAACATTACAATGGATTTCTATAACTGTATTGTAAACTGGTTTCTTTTCGACGGATTCCTTATTTGCATGAACAGAGATTTTGTATATAAATATATACATATAGATGCCATATATACACCGTTATGATATTTGGTATATTTTAAACATTGCCTCAATTATTTATTAAAAGAATGCAACATATTTCAGTGATAATAATTTTAAGTAGCCAAAATAGTGTACATATATAAATATATATATAAATATATATATATATATATATATATATATATATACGTCTTTCTGATAAAATTGTTTTAATAGAGAATGCATATTTTCGAAAAATAAGTCTAAACGGCAAATCCCTAAAGTATGTATGATTCTTCAAAAATTAAGAATGAAAATTGAAAGCTATAAAAATGAAAATATATTTTTTACTGAAGATGACGGTTTTTAAATATATATATATATATATATATATATATATATATATATACATATACAACAGTATCAAATCAAACTGTGGTCATTATAAGATTCTTAACATTTATTGCGTTTGCGATAATACGAATGACTAATATTTATAATATTCAAATTGAGGGACACAATATTTCTTCCTTGGCATAAAGGGATGTATTTTAAAGCTTTTTATACGTACCTATATTTCTCATACATAACTTTATATACAGGATCTGATCAATAAATGGATAAGAATTTCCCGACGTACCTACAGCGACTTACAGTCCATGAATAATATATTATTAAAAATGTGTTTCCGTGCCCTCTGCACATAAATCAGGGAGATGCTGTAACTTATTTGTATACAAAGAGATTTAAATAAATACACATATCTTTATGTATTATATATACTGCGAGGTATGACTTTATTAACAATTTTGTTGGAGTATACACAGCTTACGTTATTCTTTCATATAGTTTACAAAACTATACTCAGTCTTCAGAATATTCTAAAATTTAGAATTTAGAATCTAAATGGTAAATTTGACAAAATAATTATTTGCAATTATACATAAATTTGACGAAATGCTAAATTCTGAATATGATGTTATATTTGTTTACCGAGTCTAAAAATAGGGCAGAACATCAATAAAAAAACAAGCATTTCTTTACAAATGTTTTCTAATAAAATTTATCCGTCGTGGCTATAACTAGTATTCGCTAGTAAACTAAAATATGGAACAAAAAATGTATAAAATTTTAAGTAAAAAAGTAAAAGTACTTACGATTTGTTTATCCTGATATTAAAATCAATGAAAACAATAATCCATGATATAGGGATATGGCAATACCATTCATCTATTTTAGCTATACATTTATATATTATATAATGTTGCAGGTACTTTTATTTATTGTATTTATTTTATTTATTTTATTTATTGCGTTGTATGCATATATATTAAAATATATAAATGGGCAAATATATTAAATATGTACGACAACGATATGTGTATGGTATTATGTAATTTCGTCTTTTTTTCATAAAAAATTAGCAGAAGCAATTACGCAAAGCAGAATTTAAACAAGAAACCTTGTGGCTGGTAAGCCGAGGCCTTGCCTTAAAAGGAGAACCCGCGCGTTGCTCGTCTCGGATTTTGATGAAACTTGGCACAATGGTAGATTTGATGCCCAAACTGACTTTTTACCACAGTCAGTTTGGGCTTCAAATCTACCATTGTGCCAAGTTTCATCAAAATCCGAGACGAGCAACGCGCGGGTTCTCCTTTTTAGTTATCATAAAATAGCCCTATAAATAATTTGATTTGTACAAGAAAATTATTAAGGCTCATTATGACTTATATATATATATATATATATATATATATATATATTTCATTAACTTATGTTTTAATTAAAGATTAAACATAGTTGTTATTATTGGCAAAAGTGCAAATATTTGGTATTTACAAAGCTTTGGCTTTCTTTATAAATAGCATATTTTTAACAATCCAATATTTTTCAATATTATTATATTTTAATAACGATAGTACAAACTTTGTAAAAATATTATTTTTTAGATTGAATACCATGGTAGTGCAAAAATTCTGGGCATATCTTTTATCTATGGTTACTTTATGCACTACGTGCTGTTTTTTTAAGATCCATATTATATAATATTAAGCTGAATTTAAACAAAGCGTCATTATTATTAAACTCAAAGCACAAGAAAGGCATCATGTTGATATTAAATTGTAATCAGAATCAAATGAAAAAGACAACAGTTCTTTTGTTTATATTCTGAGAATTTTGTAAAGGTGTTCTCAAAGGAATAAAAGTTACCCGTAAATCTGTCAAATCCTTTGCCTATCTTTCAAGCGTCCCCGACCGTTTGTTCGTCAAATAAACATCGTGTATATTCATGAGAGTAATATAAGCGCTCTCATTTTAATGAGCGATTTCTTTCGAGCGAAGCTCATTACCGATGAAGCCGAGACGCTCAGGACATCCTTCTTTTTAAAGGATACATGGTTCTCAAAAGGCAATTTGGATTAATCACACCAAAAATATATTAGCTAAATGTTGTGCTGTAATTAAAATATGTCCTATGAATTATAAATTTGTAGAATCTTCCACACCAGATATATTTTACTTTTTGTATCATTGTATTTTAATTTACACTCAAATCATCTGTATTATAACTATTAAAGAAACTCTAAAATTATTTATTTTACATAGACAAAAAAGTTTTAAAACATTGTCATACTGAATATTATTATTCAAAAATTACCAGAATAAAACATCATTCGCAATAAATTCAAATATTTCTAGAGCATTGTGAATACTTTATAATTATATTTAGTTATGATTAAAAAATTAAAATATAATAAAATTTTCGTATTATTTGTACTAATACGGTATTAGTAATAGCTATGCATAAAATATTATTAAACTTATATACATATTTTATTATTAAACTCATCATATAGAAGCTATTATATACTTATATATTCTTGTTAAGTAGATTTGAACTTTGAGAATTTCTCGAGTATAAAATCTTGGCGTCCAATAATGCTAAAGAAAACATCCCCTTTCCTCCAAAGCTCGGTCTGCAACTTGATGAGAGCTTTCTATAAAAGTTCTAATAACTCTCGCGAGAGAGATACATTTGCATATTCTTTTTAAAATGTTCGCCGTCTTTAATTAAAATCAAAGTAGATTTATTATATTGTTATTAATAATTTAACAAAGTGCTCGTGAGATGTTTGAATTTGTTTAAAACGAAGCTCATGTATTATTCTAGGCTCTGTGCAATATTAATTAGTCGTGGAGCAATTATGTTTTGAAAATTCTTTGTTGTTGTTTCTTAAAGCAATCTAAATGCCCTTGTTGAAATCTCATTACTATCGTTTACCGAGCAAGATAGACCACGATATTTTTATTAATTTTATTGGCTTTAACTAATAGATATACTATCAATACAAACTAAAGGATTTTAACGAATATTAATCAGGTAGAGTGGTGGACAAAGAGATCATATACATGTCAAATTAATATTAATTAAATTGATATTTTATTAATTAAATCGCTTTGGGGATGTCACATATAACGAGTTTTAAATTTTATGTCGTTTATAATGTATTTTATTTTTCAATGTATGAGGAAATTGCAAGTGTCGCGCACTTTCGCTGATTCTTACTGATGTATTCGTGTTGCCATTACCATAATGAGACAATATTTTAGTCTTCCAGAAAAAGCTCTTGTTTCTTTTTAAAAGGGGTTGAAAAATATTTTTTTTATGTATATATATATATATATATATATATATATATATATGATTTAGTAGTTAATTTTGATGTTGAAATATATGAGTGAGTTCTTGAGGGCGATACATCAAACAAAGAAATTAATATTAATTAATCTTTGTTTGATGTATCGCCCTCAAGAACTCACTCATATATATATATATATATATATATATATATATATATATATATATATAAAGAATTATGTATAATTTTGCATTTTAAAATACGTTACGATCTAGTTAGCTTAGTTAATTTTCCTGATAGTTAGTTTATGATGTTGCTTATTAGTTAATAAATAAATGAATGCATTAAACAATTAAATGCAAAACTAAACGATTAATCTAATTAAAAATTTTATGATCGTTCTTTGCACTTTACAAAATATTACTTCAATACTTGGACATCTTTAGAATTTGAAGAAGACTTCTCATGTAAATAGTATAACTAAATTTTACAGTTACTGGTTTAAATTAAGATTATTCAAGTGCAGCACTGTATAAAACAATGATTTTTTCTAAATCATTTGCAACTATGTGATCGTTCTTCGCGATATATAAAGCATTATCTCAATAATTGAGCACTTTCAACATATAAGAAGTTAAATGTATTTATCACATTCCTCATTCATTTTATCTATTTCAAAAAATACTAGCGGTGAACTTACGATTTAAAACATTTATTTTATAATTATCAATTATATTTAACGCTATAATTATAATTTTATATTAAACAGTCATGTCTTTGCTAAAATAAACTACAAAACCATAAATCGTTAGTCGTAGTCGATAAAGTATTACCTCAATAAATAGCCTTGAAAATTTGAAAGATTCATAACAGTCTTCATTTAAAAATTATTATTGCTTATCTCATGATAAAGAATATTAATTTCAATATTATCAATTTTATTCAAAAAGTATGATACATTGTAATAAACAATTATGTCTTTCCTAATCTAACTGCACTATATAAAGAATTATCTCACCTGTCAAGTGAGCACCTTACATATTCAAGAAAATTTATGAATTATGACACTCTAAGTTTTTTATGTATATATTATTAATGATTGACTTAGGATATGAAACATTAATTTTATAATTATCAATTCTTCTAAATAAGACCTGATCACAATGCTGCATTTAACAATCATGTCTTTTTCTAACTGCAAAACTATACGATAGTTCTTCGCACTCTATAAAATATTACCTCAATAAGTGAGCACTTTAAAAATCTGAGGAATTACATAGATTTATAACGGTCTTCACAAATCCTTCGAGCGTGATGGGCTGCCTGGTTACTTATATTATCGTTTACTGTGATGGATTCTGAAACGAACACCGGGATATATTTCTATAGTCAGCTTATTGCCTGATGTGAAGGGAGGATTAAGGGTGGAATTCCAGCTCAATTTACTATCACATATAGGTTCCAGGTTGGAGGAAGTCACGTATGGCTATTATATTTACTTTATGGAATTTATATTGGTTTTTGATATTAACTTTTTTTGTACTGAGACCTATTGTATTCACATAAAATTTTAGGTATTTTCACATATTCCCCCAGTTTCAATTCTGAATATTAATTCAGTGTTTTATTAATGTAAATTTGGTAACAACGGTTTTCAATAAAACTCAACTTTGTTGAATAAATATGCCTTCGCAATTATAGAAAATCGGACCATTTAATTCATAAACCTACAGAATTTTATATTATTACATTCCTTTCATCAATTGTAAATCAATCATTGAGCAAAACTCTTATTATTTAGAAGTCCGTTCGTCATATTCTGTTGATTACTGTCGAATTCCAATAACATTAACGTTTTATTTACTTTATTCACGATATTAATATCAACGCGATATTTTTATAAACTAAAGTAATATTTCATCATTTTAAAAAATAGTGTTTATTATTTATGAATTATACGAAAACTAAATGATTTATGTTAATAAATTTAATGTTTCAAAAATTGTTACAAGTATCGTGTGACAGTTATCAACGCGGACTAGCACAAACAGGTCCTCGGTTCGATCCCATCCTTGGCCAGCTTCATGTCAAGCTGTAGTGACATCGTGCAAATGGCGCACACTTTATTTTGCACATAGTGCAAATAAAGATAGCAATACATTTTCAAGTCTAGCAATAACCCTTACGCAGCATTGCTGCATTATAAAAAATTATCACTCTTACAGAAATTGTAATAATAAAATTTATCATTTAGAGATGGGACAACTGTTTGGGCTGCCATTTACAAAAACTGACATAGTTGTTAATTAGAAATCATTATAACAGCTTATAGGCATAAGTTCTGATCGCTGTTTAAATAAAATAGAAACGGAGAAAGTCACATTTACATTTGATCAAGTAACAAATTAATGTTGAAATAATAATATAACAATATTTATAGCGTGCGTTACCTTATTCGATAATATATTTGTGGCTATATAATCAAAAAGTTTTGGATTTAAAAATAAGTTAGGCATTCTAATATTGGTTTGGGTCTGTTCCATTAATGTATTTATATCACCCTTTGGTATAAAATTGCTTGATTTGTCCTCCATACAAAAAGATGTTATAAATTTCTCTAACATGTTAAGTCGATGTCACGCGCCTTGCATCAAGATAACGTATTCATCGAAGTGCCCCCAGCCGCGATCACCTTGTGGGGGGCGCGAGATATATTCGCGATAAGGGAAACATGATTTATGTTCTCTCATTGACGTCGCCGTACAATCAAATCGGCGCCACCGCAGACCGCCTTCGCACTTCCTTTTCTCGACGATTTGCATCATCAATATCAGGCCACTCTCTAAAGCTCCGCGTTTTAAAGGGAACGTCTCTCTGCCGTTTTAGATTTACTTCACCGAAGTAATTTGGAAAAGTTTAACAATTGACAGACCTATTGTACATATTCACGTGTCGGTGTAATTTGTCTTGGGAAATACACCAAAATTTCTGTTTTTTTATGTTTTTTGCTCTTTGGTGTCCTTTGGATATATATATATATATATATATATATATATATATATATATATATATATATATATCTACTTCTTCCCTGAGTCGAGTTGGAGTTTTAACTCAGCTCACGGACCTGCCCTAGCAGCATATCCATTAGGGTGGTCCTTAAAATGATCATTTTCGAATTTCCTTGCTCCCAGGGGCTCAAATGGTTCCAAATTGATAAAAAACAATTGTCTGAAAGTTTTAGCTCTTAATATTAACGTTTAGATAGAGCGCAATTCAATCAAAGTTTGTATGGAAAGAGCATGGAAAAGTTTTCAAAAATTTTAAAAATGTTTTTTAGATGTAACTTAGCGAACAAATGAATTAATAAAACTCATTCATTTGTCGCTAAGTTACACCTAAAACATTTTTTTTTAATTTTCAAAATTTTTTCCATGCTCTTTCCATACAAACTTTGATTGAATTGCGCTCTATCTAAACGTTAATATTAAGAGCTAAAACTTTCAGAGAATTGTTTTTTATCAATTTGGAACCATTTGAGCCTCTGGGAGCAAGGAAATTCGAAAATGACCATTTTAAGGACCACCCTAATATCCATATATATATATATATATATATATATACATATACATATACTATTTTAAAAACTATACTTATCTATTTAAAAATATATTAGGTCTTTTGTACTATGACATCATAAATAGTCACAAATACTATCAATATTACTTCCGGCGCAAGAAATATTTGTTTGGTTTTAAAATAATGTTAATGTAATTTAGTCAATTATAATAAATATAACAATTATAATATAAAATATGTAATTTTGTAATAGACTATATTCATTATTAATATGTTATCATACTATATAACTAATATTATTTATTCATTTAGACTTATATTTAATTTTATACTACTTATTACATTTTATAAATTCTAATTGAATATATTATTTTCAGAAACTTGCTCTATGGAAAGTGATGATTGAGTTTTCATTGGATAGACAAGTAAGTGGTTATTTTTTTATACTAGGCATATATATATATATATATATATATATATATATATATATATATATGTATCGTTTCCCGTTCTCTATCGGTTTGGTTCGGACAATCGGCAATACATTAAAATATATATATATATAAAATAAAATATATATATATACATATATATATACTTATATATATATATATATATATATACTTATATATATACTTATATATATATATATATATATATATATATATACCTTACGTACAATTGCATTTGATAAAATAATACAAACAAATAAATTTTCTTGCCCTAGTTTTTCGCCAAAGATATAATGATTTCATTAAACCCAACTGGCTACCCATAACATCTACTTTTCTAAATAATTTATGGCCATACCGCTATTTATTTTCTATGTTTTCTCAAGGCATCGAATCGTAAATTGATTCCCCTCATACGCCGTGGAGGGACGTCTGAGTGGGGTCATTTGTCTAATCGTTCGTCCTTGGGTTAGGGATGAGGCCAATATTACGAAAACATCGAAGATATCAAAATTGATGTCGTTGGATGTATATCTGATAACTGTTATTCATTTGTAATATTCTAATAAACTGATTTTTATCGAGATATAGAATTTATTAATAAATGCAAAAGAAAGGGAAATTTGTTACCTAAATATAACATCTTAAATATAACATCTTTATATTAAATTATATGCAAAAACTTGTATAAATGTAAAATAATGTAATGTACACGTTCTGTGTTTCGCAGGCACTACTGATTACAGTTTATGTTCATACTTAAATAAACTAAATTTTTAGGCCCGAAATGAATGAAATGTGTTAAACAAATTAATTTAATTTAATTCATTACAGATCTTATAAGTATGTTTGAAAAACTTCATTTGACACCAACAGTTGAACGTTTTACCTCAATAACTGAATCTCCATTCTTGTTCATCAACGCATAACGAAAAGCTTCTAATAACTAACTAAATTTAAAAATTGAGTAGGTAGGAAAATGCAAAATTACGATCTAAAAATAACAGCCATGAATCCTTAATTAATATTACGAATGCCTGAATACAAATCCATGTGTGGATTTTATTCATGAATATACATTTTATAATCGAAATTTAATTATCGTCGACGGTCATCTCTACTTACATTAGAAGTTTTGTTCGGACACTCTAGCGTTATGTGCTATGTGCTCGTTACACGTTGATGGATTATCGACACACACAAGCCTCGCAAAAACTTTCGCAGGTCCCAGGTTCGGCTCCTACGCGCGCACCCGTGAATTGCCCGCCCGTCTGGGTTATTTAAAGCCCGATCCGCGTACTCAGTAATTAGTTGTCGTGCGTTATGAAGGGATTTATATTTGCATCGTGTATCAAAGCAAATTTGAATTTCGATTCATAATACCGTGTGTAAATTATATTCAGCGACGCGTGCCAGTTTTATGCGTTTACAAAGGCTCGTTTCTGTATAGTATTCTATAGCATGGATTTTTGATGCTATTCATTGATTGATGTTTGTAAGTAATTTCATGTAGCGCAATGAGTTTATTTAATAATTCATATCTGAACTCAATAGTGTATCGCAATTCGAAAACGAGTTTACATAAAATTCTATGAGTTAATTTAAAAAGTTATTATGTACATTTGCAAATATTTCAACTTACACGCTTTCAAATGTATTTCACAATTGTTTCCATACTTTACACAATATAATTTTTCATTAACGTAGTACAAGAATATTTATTTTCTCAACGCGGTTATATTTTTATTTGCTGCACAATCTAACTCATAATATTCTAGACTTGCTGTTTCTAAAGGGACGTATAAAAAGTTGAGCAGAATTAATTTAAAAGGGGAAAAAGTGAGCACAAAAAAGCTATTAAAATGTTCATTCATATTTGCTTTGAGAAATAGCAGAAATATGGTTTTAATTCACATTTATATCAACATTGCGAGATTGCAGATCAATGTTCTTTGAAATAAAAATGAGCTGTACGTGGTTAAACGACATGCATTGAGAGAGATCGAGAAATGTACTTGATTTTTAATTGGTTTTAAAATAATGTATAAATAATATCTGTTTGAATGTTGCTCATTTATCAAAGCTTTATTTTTTACTGTTACTTTCTAAAGCTACATCAAAGTAAAATGCCGAACATAATTGTTTTTAATATAAATTTATTAGACTTTTTACAAAAAGTTTTAGCCATGTACATAAAGCATCATTGTTAATTTCTATAAATATAATAAACGGAGTCCTTGAAATCATTTTTCAATATATATGTCCTGTTTTATCATGGATAAACCAATAAGCAATTTAAAGAAAGAAACTAGAACTTATTCTTGAAACAAATAAAAATATGAATATTATAAAAATAATATTGAAATTAGCACAACGAGGTATACAACAAAATCTTACGTTTTTAAAAATTAGATAGTTTTGAAACTACAATCACTGTTTTTTTAAATCTGCAAAAATGGTACTTTAAAACATTGCGTTAGCATTTTTTAATTAACCCAAATCAACCAAAGAAATCCTTATTTATTTGCAAGTATAATTTATTCTTAAGACACTATATGTATCAGACGAAGTATCTGCGTCTTAGAAATTGCCGTACTATTCTGTATTACTTGTTTGGCTGAATTAGAGTCAACACCTTCTATGAGAGCGACTGTGTGGATTTGCGGGTTATGCGTTCACATTGAATTGATAAAGACGCCATCCACGGCATTAGTGCGGAATAATGTAATTCGCGTATACGGCAAATAGTGTTACCGCTACGTCGCAAAGTCCTCGTTAAGCTTCACCGGATTAGCGGCATTGGGAGTGACGAACGCAGACCTCGAGCAGGGCGACGCGTCGGGTCGCGGCGGGTCGCGTCGACGTCGTCCGGCCTGATGGGATGACCAGCTTTATACATTGTGATGCAACTAATAAAACTAAGAATTGTTTCAATATAGAAGTTGGTTTCGGATTTTAATGATAAAGAATTATAAATCCGGAAATATTCTGGCTTTTACAATTAGAATAATTATTTTGTGAGAACCAAATCGATAATATCAAACCAAATAACACATATCAAACAAGCAATTATCTTACTATATTCAACAAAATTCCCAGATAACTCATCATTGTAATAATATCTTTTTTACTATTTTTCAAAAATGTGTCTTACTTGTACTATTTTCTTATTGTCCATATCTTGTCAATATAGCTCATAAAGCTCTCGATAATACTTTTTACACCAAATGCATGGAAGCTATTTCATAAAAAAAAAACTGATAAACTGATATACTGATACAGATAAACCTAACGCCAAATTTAAGACAACAGTATCGTTAAAAAAATCTACACTATTTGTTTTTGAGATAATTGTGTTCTACCCTATATAAATTCTTTATTGAATCTTCTTATTCTTCATAATTATAATAATTGTTTTATGAGCCACATATACAACCAATTATATAAAAATAAAACAACATATGTTCAATGTATATACTATTTTGTAAATAATTCTATTTCGGAAAACACGTTTTGTATTCCACTATGATCTGAATTGTTTATTGCTATTGCTATTCAAAATCGTATGTTAAAAAATTCAATCGAAACTCGTTCAATAGAAATCCAATGCCATAAATAAAAATATAATGAATGATTTATAGATGTACATATATAATGGTATTAAAAATGCAATCGAGAACGCATTTTCAAGCAATTTTATGCCGCTTCGATATATCCCAGAAGCGATATAATTTTTGAGATATGACTTTGTGTGTTTTCTATCTCGTTGAACTGATTTTATTACAAGCATAAAACGAACACATATGCAAAATATCCACGGGATATGCGATGTACCATATATACAAAATAAAATACAGGAAGAAGAACTATTTTGTTAAACTGCGCACGTGTGTGAAACATATCATGGAAAGAATTTGTTAATTTATATTTATCATCAGAAAGCGTACTTTTGGCTTTTTTAATTAATTGTTCCTTTTACTTCTCAGTTACTTATAACATGATAGATTCATACTTTTTATTTTATTATTCTTTTAATAAGTTCATGTCATTGATACGTTCATGGCAATCAGATTCCATATGTGATTCTTAATTTTGAAGGTATTTTACGGTATCATAGATAATTTTTCTGCCAATAGATAACAATGAATTTAACTTTGATCTGGCATTTGGTCAGAAATATTTATCAGCAAAGTTGTAATAATTATTTATTTAATTCATCTCATGTATAATTGATTTACATGAGATTGATTTTCTACTTTTTTATTCTTTACATTTTTGCTATGATAAAAGTTTAGATGGTCTATCTTACTCTACCTACAAGTTAGATTTTATAAAGGTTACTTAAAAACATTTCTTGAATCTAACTTAAAAATAACAAGACATCTTATAAAACAATTAAACGACGTACACCTAAAAATTATCTTATAGTCTCTTAATTTAAAGAATTTAAAAGTGATGCATCGTCAATGTATCGCTTTATACATAATTAATTTTTCAATTTAGCATTTTACAAAGTTTTAATGCAATTAAAGATAAACATTAATATTAAATTGTTTTCGTATATTATCAGCGTAATGAGAGTATAAATGCTCGTATTCTGTAAAGTTCAACCGTAAATATAAAGTTTGCAAATAGATTTAATTATACGATGATATATCTTTTATACAAAAACTTTTCTCTATTCTGCTCCCATTTGTCAGCTGAAAGAATTCTAATGTAATGCGTTGGCAATAAAAATAAAACTGTGCGCTGAAAATAATTGCCAAAGAAAGATAACAACCGGCGTGAATAGAATGGCTCGACCATAATCGCAAATAAAAACTCACTTCTTCTATAATGTAAATATTTACACTGGCTTGGAAATCGAACGTTTTCTCTATAGATAAATAAACCTTGCGATTTGTGTAAATTGATAATTTGCTTTCGGTTCTTCGTCCTTTTCATTTTTCCACTGATGTGGCTTTGAGTAATATAGGGCGCGGGTATAAATATTTGTACGTTCGATGTAGACAAAGAGAAAATCGTTATTGGAAAATCGCTTCAACATGGTGATTTGAAATTATTTTCAATCGTCTTCTTTAATTTATATCTGATCTAAGATTTTTCTGTAATATTTTATCGACCGTTAAGAATATTAGTTATATTGATAAATATATTACGATACACACTTTTAAAGTTCCCTTTTAAAGTAGGGTAAGTAATCGCAAAAAATTGAAACTGAAATTTGTTGTATATCTCTACATTTCTAAGGTTTCTGAACAGTTTTAACATGCCTTGAAAATATAAATGTATGTGTGTCTTTGTGTAGTACGTACGTACGAATTCAAATTTATGGGGGCACAGGGCAAAAAGTGATAAAAATAGCAATTAACATGGCAAGAGAACGGAACGTCCAATTTGAATTATTCCAAAAACTTGTATTGAAGAGAGATTCAATTAGAAAAAATGCCATTTGGCAGTCATAAATGATCATTAGACAAGAATATTTAATGCTTACTTATATGATTTAAACAAATGTTCTCGGCATTTTCGACATTATGTATCAAACGACTTCAATGAGTCTCAAGATTTTCAAAAAAAAATTAAAGATTCAGAAATTTCAATATTTTTACAAAGGCCGATCTTTCTCAAAAAATTCAAAATTTAAAATTCTGTAAAAAAATTCAAGACATATTTACATTTCAAATTATACTGAATGAGGATAGTCACTTGTAAAAGGTAAATAAAGTAGAATTAAATTTCTATCAACGATCTACATATTTTATTTATAAAATTGTTTGAAAAGGGACGTGCATATTTTGTTTATAATAATAATTATACATGCATTAATAGTAATAAGTAACTGTATTCCAGGATATTAAAAAAAAATATTTTATATAGTCTTAATTTGGTATTTTGTGCAGTATAAGTTTAGCAAGAGTAAAACAAATTTTAAAATTGATTCGTGAAATCCACATTCAACTCGAAAATATTTCAAGAGTTCAAGTGAATAACTTGTTTTGCATTAAAGAACGCTCAACTATACTGATTTATCTAAGTAAGACATTGATCTTCTGAATAGTTTTGGATTGAATTCTATCTAAAAGGGCGCATTATCAATCGTTGTAAACATTTATATCCCATTCTTAGAGCTAAGGCTTATTCTCAAATACTTGAAGTGGCAGTATCTAGAAATACATAGACATCTTGGAAAATCCGGAGTTGTCTATAGATTTTCAGAGCTCAGATGACAAGATAACAAGGAACAGTGTATTTTATATAATACTTTTTAGTATAAGTAGAAAGGTTTTTTGTATGTTTGGATTTATTTTATTTTTTTGAGCTGTTATATATAATTCTTAATAAAATGATGGGAAATACTTCATTTAATGTACTATATGAACTCATATTTATGTTTTTGATCAACATAATCCAATCACAAACAAAATTCTGTTTTTATATGAAAACCTTCTGTTTTTATATGAAAAGATTATGAAACCTCCAAGATGAAATGGGGTATCAGAAATCGCACATGCATCAAAGTTGAAAAATATATAGATTAAAGTTCGGAAAGTAGAATATAAAAAGTCAACTGGTAGTAATAGAGATAAAAGGAGAAAATATGGTGCTACACATTATGAGTTTGCCTTTGTTGATAGCATTAATAATAATTTTACTATTTTGATTTATAGATTTGCTATATATCATAAAACAGAAATGATTCGTTGTCGTCTTGACGTGTTGATACAAAAAGATCTCATACTTCACTAATGTTTCTAGCATCCAGGTCCATTTTCCGGGAAATGGATACAGAAGATAGTGCGCTAAGGAAGCACTTTGATTGTTCTTCATTTTGAAGTTTCCCAACGGTGAAGTTAGTCGTTAGTTAGAAGTAGGATAATTAGTCTAGTGTTTCATCTGTGATAGTTGGGTAGACGACGATTCGAGCTAGATTAGAACAATTTGAAACGATTGCGTTCGTTCCGAAAGTGTATAAAGTACTTATCTCGCATTTAACTATCTATGTACTCATTAATCAATCGAACTCGTTACGAAAACTTTCGATCATGCGAACATTGCAACTGAAACTAAATTATATGTATTCATAAGAAGGATGGATGCAATAGGTCAAACAAAATTTAATTTAAATATTTATCATAAATCTGGAATTAAATATTTCTCATATCATAGATACAAGTACCTTCATATGTACATATTATTTTACATCATTTGTATAAATCATTCTTTAAATTGCCATTTCTCATATTTATTTTATGAGTCAACATATTCAAATTGAAATTGAGATGATCACAAAAATATAAATTGGTGATGAAATTATCAATTAAAAGATTTAAAACATTATTAAAAGAAAAAGGACCATATGATAATCGAACAAATAGTAACTAATTTATAGATATATTATCAAAATTCGATAAACATTAATTTTTGCATATATTTATAGAAATATCATAAATAATTACTTTTAATTTGCATAAATTGAGTACTCAAATAGTTATTATTACTTGATAAGATTAAGAAGAAAGAAATATATTAAATGAAAGAAGTATATTAAATATTTTTTGAGTATTGTCGAGTGTTATTGAAGAATTTATTTATATTTTAAAAATATATGACACTAATAATTTATTTATTTATTATGTACTGCTAAATTGTCGTTTTGCTATTAATAACTGAAATCAACAAAAATCCACATTTATAAAACATAACTTTATTTAATTATTTGTAAATATTGTTAGTTTTTATAATTCCTAAAATTTTGGATCTTAATATTTAATATGTCGGTTTTTAATATACGTTAGTTTCAATTAGTCTCCTCAAATTTAAATGTTTTCTTTATACATAATCTTGAATATATTCTTCAGTGCAAGTAGTGGTTAGACCAACGGGTTTCCATTCAGAATTTCCTTGCTCTATCCACCCTTCGGACTGCGTATTGTCAAGCTATAGTGAACTTGAAAACATAGATAGCGGTGTGTTTTTAAGAGAAAACAGCCCTTCTTTGGCATTTAATGAAAAGATATCTTTGACAGAATGTGTAATAAATTCAACAAAAAGAGGTTTGACAACTGGTGGATTAGACAACCGTTGGGCCATCTGGAAAGCCACGTCTTCAAGGAGTCATCACAAAAACACATAGAACTCTTTAAGTTGCACTGCTTTTAATATGATATAATAAAAAGAAACTATTATTAATAGCAGAATATTTTTTCTATCGCAGTGTAAGTTACTCAATATATGTTTTATTAAAAATTCTCGATCATCTTCTCGTCGCGTGTGTGTCGAGGGCGACCGCCCTTTCCCTGTTGTGTTTTATATGGCGCGATGAATACCTCGCAAGGCCATAAACGCGCGACAGGAAACGCTCTATTAGCCATTCGGGTATCGGATATCGTCGAAGGAGAGAACCCGCAAAAGATATCTTTTCGTCGAACGTAATATGCACAGGATAAATAAATTTTCTGCCAGATACCGCAGATCTAAAATAAACCGACCAAAAGTCTATTCGCATTGCACAGGAAAAGTTTTATGTATGTACCGAGCGAGGATGCAGGCTTATATGCGGACTTATATGCCACACTTGTTTATAATTATTACATTCTCATTGGATATCGTCCAATGTACGAGTTCCCTAAAGATATTAAACTTACTATTATTAAACAACATTTATTTGCAGGGGATACAACAGTACTAGAATAAGTCGAAAATTATATTCGTACAGTACAGCAGCATCAGGTTCATGCTTAATAATTTTGCAAATGTACTAATAGTTAATCCTAGGATGGATTTGCCATATCTGATTATTAAAGTAAACGGTAAAGATATTTTTTATACCCTCGGACAGCTTCTTTCAGAGAATTTAGGTCGCTTTATTTCGACTGCGTTAATTGTTTTTGTTAGTTGATCATTATAAACTTCAGAATTTATAACTCAATAGGATGATCAGAGTACTAGATAAAAGTAGTAAAATCCTTTGTAATCATCATCAATTGGACGTCCGAAGCATTTTTTATCGGCGAGTAAAATATCACTAGAAGCAAGGCTTTAATTCGCCATAAACAGCTCATAACTTTGTGAGCTTAAATGCCTTTTTATCTTTACAGAGATAAACGCGCAAAATATTATGACAAAAATTTTCGATTTGGTTCACCAAATTGCAACGAACGCCAAACGAAAACTACGCAATCGATCAAAAAGCTATGATTCACTATTATTGATCAACAAAAGGATTTTACATATGGATTGTGTTAGCGATCCAAAAAATTTAGTTGAAACCATATACCTGAAAACCGCACTGATTTAGTTGCCAACTTAATCGATCAACTGTTGGGTTCCTTTCTGAAACCCAAATAAATCAAATGTTATACGAATAGATTAAAATAAAAAATAGTGAAGGCGGATAAGTAGAAGGACTATGATCCCACTAGGATTAAAATTTCATCCACACTCAATTGCATTTTCAATTACTTTTTTATAATTGCCCAGAAAACCTGATAAACGATCGATTCACTGAATGAGTCATTGAGTTAGATATATCCACTTGAATTTATGCTATGATAAATTAGTAATCAATATTTAGTTTTGAATATCTGGACACACGTCGTAAATTTCTGCATGGCAATCAAACGTGTCATGTTTTGATGCGATATTCATCACGCAATGCACACGCACACACATATTATTTGATGCACATTGAATTATGACAACGACCAGAAATATCCCACACATACGTATCAATACACACATATATATATATATATATATATATATATATATATATATATATATATATATATATATTATGCCAGTATCCAATGATTTGATCGTTACGCCAATCAGTGAGCGAATTTATGCTTCCATCTCGCTGAACTGGACCGATTGATATCATTTCACTGACCATTAAGCAGTTATTTCATAAATAACTGATATTAATGCTTTTAAAATGCGAACTTCGTTAAACAATTCAATACTTGATCAAAAATAAATTTTGATTCAAATACAGAGTCTAAAATTTGCCAACAGTCTTGCTCACATTTTCAGCTCTATTTAATATTTAGACATTGTTTTAATAAATGTACATAAAATGCAAATATTTATTAAAAAAAATTTACGATTTGGTTTATATTCACAATGAGAATCAAGTTATATTTAACTCAATTTTTGGAGCTCGTACTAATTAATTTGTATTCATTTATAAGGATTGTATACATTTGTGTAATGAGAAATTGCTAACACTAATTCGTAACTAACATTGAAATATGTCTATTTTGATATTTATTATATTCATCTAATAAAGTTTGACATTTTTAAAAACTTTATTAAGTAAATTATTAGAATAATTTTAATTGCAACAAAATAATTAATCGTGTAAATTACGAGTATGATTTAAGATTATTTCAAAAGAATAATTTATGAACTTTGTGATACAAAAGCACTATCATACATTCGCATGTTTGATACAAATGTAAAATAGGGGAGACTGGGTACGATCTG